>NC_091747.1:64903165-64953165 GCF_043380555.1 Nothobranchius furzeri
ATCATACCTGGACTGTGTGTGTGTGTGAGATAACCCCAGTGGCCAGACCATGTTACTGCAGTTAGCTGAATTGAATTAATTCCTGATTTTCAACTACAAGTCCCATGATGCTTTGTGTGTATGCAAAAGGTGTGTTGTGGTTAGGGTTTCTCACCTTGTGTAGCGATGTAGTGGTTGGGTCTGTGGTAGCCCTGAAGGAGACAGAAACCACAGGTATCAACATCATGAGGTCATTGGTAACACACAACATCATTGGTCAGGCTCCATCCGTGTCAGCCATAAACGTCCTCCCCCTCATCTGTGCTGTGATGAGCTCATCATCACCAGTGGGTAAAGCGCTTTGGGGTCCCCTGACCCAGAAACACAATAACAGAGTCACTTGGAGGGAGCTGGGTTGGAACTGCCACCCTTCTGATTGCTGGTTCAATCAATCAATCAATCAAATGTTATTTCTAAAGCGCTCTTCAAACAAAGTGTGATTCAAAGTGCTTTACAAAATGACCCCAGATTCCCATAACAGGTTAAAAACATTTACAAACATATGCAAGCACACACACACACACAGACACACACAAGTAAAAATTATATTAGGCTGAGTCCAGATGAGCCAAGTAAGGTAACGCAAGGAAACGCCATCAGAGGAGCCGTCTGCCCCGGCAGCATCAGGTCTTCCACACTAAGTCAGGGCGCTCATTGGAGGGGGAGCATAGACCCCCACCTATAGAGCGCCCAGGAAGCTACAGTCGACCACCGCTCCCGGGGCAGAGGGCCCCCACAGAGGAAACACTGGATTAAAATGAGTAAAAATGTAATAAAAGAGCTAATATAAATGACAAAAATTAGAAAATAAGTAATAAATAAAATGATATAGACAGTAAAATAATAATTTAAATAATAAAACTGCTAAAATATAATCATATAGAACATGCAAAGCAAGTAATAAAATATAATCATGTAAAACGAGAAATAAAACTGTAGAAAATATTTAGATGAAAGCTAACCTAAAAAGATGGGTCTTGAGCCTGGACTTAAAAACATGAACGTTCTCTGCGGCCCTGAGGTCCTCTGGCAGCTCGTTCCAGAGGCGAGGGCCGTAACACTGGAAGGACGCCTCGCCGTTAGTGTGTGTCCTGACTTTAGGGATGACCAGGAGACGCCTGCCAGAGGAGCGCAGAGGCCGCGAGGGTTCATATGGTAAAAGCAGTTCTGAGAGGTAAGAAGGCCCAAGACCGTTAAGACACTTAAAAACCATTTGGTTGGTTCCAGATGATGACATCATGGACGCCATTAAAAACAAACACCATCATTGGTACTCACATCCACATAGTTTGCATTGATGTAGTCCGAACCGCCATCTCCCTCCTGAGGTTGTAGACGCACACGAGAGTGATCGTCTAACACACACACACACGCACGCACGCACGCACGCACACACACACACACGCACGCACGCACGCACACACACACACACACACACACACAGTGTTACCTGGTCTGTCAGATAAACAACTTCCTCTGAATTAAAGAGCTGCTAACACACTGATGGGCTTCAGCCCTGGTCCAGAGAGCAGGTGCAACCCTGTGGGTCCAGGAGCCTGTCACCATGGTAACTAGATGATCTAAACCTAAAACTGCTTTTAGTGATTAAGCCCCTGATAGACCTTGTCTCTGGATCATCACGTCCCTGACTCAGCCTGAGAACAGGGGCAGATTTACCATCCAGTGGGACCTGAAGTCCCAACTGGGAACACCTGGACCACATGTGGGCCTTTAACCAGCCTCCCAACAGGTCTGGCGGCTCAAACCAGTACGTACAGGCGATGATGTTTCCGTAGCGGTTCTTCATGCGGTTCTCATCCTTCTTGGCCGAGTCCCATGGTGCAGACTGTCCCTCAAAGAACCTCTGTGAAAACAAACAGTTCAGTATGAGAGCCATGAATGATGCAGGAGGTGTTTGGCTTGCTGCTCGGCGCGTGTCTTCATGGACACGAGACACCAATGGGTCCAATTATGAGACGGGGCGGCTGAGAGACGCTGCAGGTAAACACACACACCGACAGGTGTGTTCATGTGTTCACACAGAAATAAACGGATCCAAGAGCTGTGTGAGGAGACGACACATTAACATTTCACAGCGTGTGTCTCCCTTTGAACCACAGTGAGTCCCTGAGACTCATTAAAATGTGTGTGTGTGTGTGAAGATGATCCATCAGCTTCACACACACACACACACTTTGGTGAGGAACAGAGAGAGGTAGAAAATAGAAAATAAAAAAAGAATGGAAGGAAGCGATGAACTAACGACTCTCTCTCTCTCTCTCTCTCTCTGTGTGTGTGTGTGTGTGTGTGTGTGTGTGTGTGTGTGTGTGTGAGAGAGGAGCAGGCCTGCAGCATGCTTCAGGCTGTGAGAAGGTGAAGGTCATGATGTGTTTGAAAGAGCTGCCTGCTACGGTTCAGCACTGGAGCCCCACAGCAGCGGTTATGCCTCCTGATTGGTCCCAGCATGATCTGGGATCTGGTTCCAGTTTAGAACTGGTTTCATAAACCTGGATAACATCCTGTGTCAGTGGCACGCTGAGCAACAGCACATAGTGGCTCCCACCACCAGCCGAGGATGCCCAAGGTGCTGTACCCGTGCAAACGCACACGTATCACAAGTACAGCTACAATATTGTAAAATGCTTAAAGTAATGAAACACTAAAACTCGCAAAGGGACCTGAGATGAAGCACCAACCGGATGTTGGTCCCAGAACCTAGAGCCTGAACAGGCACGATCACGCCTAGCCTGAAGCCTGATTTATACTTCCCATCAGCTCCACGAGGGACAGACACCCACGCACGGACGGAGACAATTTGTCCTCAGACTTCTCCGTCTCCTGGGGGGCAAAGCAATTCCCCGCCAGGACACCAGAGGGCGTAGCGCTGATCTGTGGAATCCTGTCATGTATCGGTCCAGATAGAGTGTTTTTATGGTTTTTAATGTAGTTTTATTGTTTTTTTGTATCTAAGAGACTTTTTAACACACATTTGCGGCTCTGTAGATGACAGCAGCAATCTGAACAATTGCAAGTTTCATGCTGTCGTTCTTTTTTTAAAACAGAAACGGTTTTGTTACCTGATTTCCCGCTACGTTTCGATTGCGGCTGCAAACTTCCTCAGGCTGATGCCGATGGTGGCGTCACTTCCTTCTCCGTTTATCCGCGGGCAGCAGAGGACGTTGTCGCCCTCTGCTGCCCGCTCTCCCCTCTCCGACGATGCAGTCCCGTGCACGATCCAGCGTGTAAACCCCATCACCTGTTCATGGTCCCACATCCACGTCTCCTTATCTCGATTGCTTCCTTGATCCATCTTTTGTATTTTTGTTGTTGGGTGGTTATGATCCGTGTGCTGTCCCAGTCCATTACATGGTTTTCTCTTAAGCAGTGATCTGTTACGGCTGACTTCTTTATTGTACTTTCTGCTTCTTCTTTTGCTGCTCTTGTGTGTTTTCGACTTGTTTCTTTCTCACACTCCTTTCTGTGTTCTATTGTTCGTGTGTTGAGTTGGCGTCCGGGTTCTCCTACGTATGTTTTATTGCAGAGTTTGCATGGGATTTCGTAAATGACTCCACATTTAAGTCCAGCTGGTATCTTGTCTTTTGGGTGCACTAGTCTGTTTCTAACTGTTGTGTATGGCGTTGTTGGTGTGTTTATGTTGTGTTTTTTCATTGTTGCTCTTATTTTTTCTGTTATGCCTCTGATGTATGGTAGGGTTATCACTGGTTTTGGTTCTTGTCTTTCTGGGTTTCTGGTTCTTTGCTTTGGTTGTTCTTTTCTATTGTTGTTGTTTGTTGTTTTCCTTTGTTTATTGCCCATGTCGGGTATGCGCAGGTCTTTAAAGCGTGTTGTATGTGTTTGTCCTCTTGTTTACGGTCTCTCTCTTCTGTTACCATGTTTGCTCGGTGATATAATGTTCTGATTACTGACATGTTGTGTATGGTGGGGTGTTCTGATGTCCATAATAGATATTGGTCTGTGTGTGTTGGTTTCCTGTATGTGTTTATGTTTAGGGTCCCGTCGGTCTGCCTGGTGATTTTCATGTCCATAAATGCTATGCTGCCTTCTGTTTCTAACTCATAAGTGAACTTTATGCTGCCCGTGTCGTCAATGTTATTCAAGTGTTGTGTTAGTGTTTCTGTTTGACCTGTTGGTATGATTTCCAGTATGTCGTCTACGTAGCGTTTCCATAGTTTTATTCAGCAGTTTGGGGGGGCGGTGGCGATGGCTTTTTGTTCCAGGTCTTCCATGAAAACTGGCACAGGGTGGCTGATAACGGGTTACCCATGGCGAAGCCTTCCAGTTGTTTGTATATTGTGTTGTCGTATGTGAAGTAAGTGGAGTTAGCTACCAGTGCTATCAGTTGTGCTATGTCGTCTGCTGTGAGGTTTGTCCTTTTATGTAAAGTCTTGTCCTGTCTGATTCTGTTAACTACTATGTCTATGGTTTTTTGGGTTGGTGTTTTTGTGAACAGAGATGTGACGTCATGTGACACCCCACCATACACAAAATGTCAGTAATCAGAACATTATATCAGAATCAGAATCAGAAAAAGGTTTATTGCCATTGTCAGTGAATAAACAATTCACAAACTAGGAACTTGCTTCGGTACTAACGTGCTACATATAACATGAATAATATAATTAAAAATAGAATAAAGTAGAATAAAATATAATAAACTAGAGCAAACATGGTAACAGAAGAGAGAGACCGTAAACAAGAGGACAAACACATACAACACGCTTTAAAGACCTGCGCATACCCGACATGGGCAATAAACAAAGGAAAACAACAAACAACAACAATAGAAAAGAACAACCAAAGCAAAGAACCAGAAACCCAGAAAGACAAGAACCAAAACCAGTGATAACCCTACCATACATCAGAGGCATAACAGAAAAAATAAGAGCAACAATGAAAAAACACAACATAAACACACCAACAACGCCATACACAACAGTTAGAAACAGACTAGTGCACCCAAAAGACAAGATACCAGCTGGACTTAAATGTGGAGTCATCTACGAAATCCCATGCAAACTCTGCAATAAAACATACGTAGGAGAACCCGGACGCCAACTCAACACACGAACAATAGAACATAGAAAGGAGTGTGAGAAAGAAACAAGTCGAAAACACACAAGAGCAGCAAAAGAAGAAGCAGAAAGTACAATAAAGAAGTCAGCCGTAACAGATCATTGCTTAAGAGAAAACCATGTAATGGACTGGGACAGCACACGGATCATAAACACCGAACAACAAAAATACAAAAGATGGATCAAGGAAGCTATCGAGATAAGGAGACGTGGATGTGGGACCATGAACAGGTGATGGGGTTTACACGCTGGACCACGCATGGGACTGCATCGTCGGAGAGGGGGAGCGGGCAGCAGAGGGCGACAACGTCCTCTGCTGCCCGCGGATAAACGGAGAAGGAAGTGACGCCACCATCAGCGTCAGCCTGAAGAAGTTTCCAGCCGCAAACGAAACGTAGCGGGAAATCAGGTAACAAAACCGTTTCTGTGGTTTAAAAAAAAGAACGGCAGCATGGAATTAGAACCACGACACCGCAAGAACACACCTAAGGAAATCGCAGGTTTGCATTTCTCGTTTTGACAGAAAAGAGAGCTCCACTCTGCATTAGTATTGCAATAAATCAGGCTTTACTTCTGGCCGAGGTCACGCTGAACAGAGCGAGTTCAAGTGAGGACAAACACGGTGGCGCTGATCCCGATGGTGAGTCAGTGAAACCGAATCGGTATTTGACTGGAAACCAGTCCAAGGCTAGCTGGAGTAGCGTGCTCAGCCTGAAGGGTCCAGTCTAGACAGGATATGATAAATGACCCACACTTGCATAGCGCCTCTCAGAGGAAGGACTCCAAAGCGCTTTACACTACAGTGTATCATTCATCCATTCACACACATTCACACACTGATGTGCCCTGGGGCGCACTGACGGAGGCAAGGCTGCCGAGCACAGGCGCCACCGGTCCCTCCGACCACCACCAGCAGGCAAGGTGGGTTAAGTGTCTTGCCCAAGGACACAACAGCAGAATTCTCTGTCCGGAGCCGGGATCGAACCTGCAACCTTCCGATTACTGGACAACCCGCTCAAGCTGCTGAGCTACTGCTGCCCCATAAGGATGGGAGCGATGGTTACAGGAGCTGCACTGACCCAGTGAGCCCTTCATTCCTACCAGGAATGTACTCGTTAAACGAGTGAACCGCCCCTTTAAATGCATGTGGAACCAATAAGAAGCCAGACCTCTACAGATGGGTGGCACAGACGGCTGGTTTAACATGATGTGAAGAGCCTGACACGGACGAGCAGGAGAATCATTAGTTTATCTCCTCCAGATGATAATGACAAACCCTGCTAAAGGCTGGAAACTGTTAAAAGCAACAAGATCAAGAGCCAAGTTCAGAGAACACGCTGGTCACCCAAAGCTTCTTTTACCGCCTCGTTAGCACACCAGCTCGTCTCTGAAGCACTCCACAGTAAACTTGTCCTTTTCCTTTCTGCTCTTCGACGTTCACGTCTAACAGACTTCACAGCGTCGGTGGCCCATCCCCCAGAAGTGGGTCTAGCCTGGTGGAAAAAGAGCTAAGTCGTTCAAAATGAAGGCACACTTTTGTGTGTCCCCTTTCCTCTCTCTCTCTTTCTGCAGGTCTAGAAGCAGATTCTTGTTCATCATTTATGGTTTATTTTGGTGAACCCCCTCCCCCAACTCTTCCTTCTCTCTCCCCCTTGTCTTACGCCTGTCTCCGTGCTCGTCGGGATTTTAAACAACCAACAATATTTCTAATAAAGTTTTGGTATCAGGAGTGGCGCTGTCACTGAAGCTGTAACACTTCACCTGTGAGATGAAAACTGCAAGGCTTGTCTTCAGCATCCAGACATCAGTTCTGATTGGTTTACAGCCCGACAGGACAGGTAAGCTAAGCTGAGTCCCATTCTGTCCCGCTCTGAACTTGAGACAGTTCTCCACACCTTCATCTCCTCACGCTTAGACTACTGTAACTCTCTTTTCACGTGTCTGAGCAGAACCTCCCTGAACCGTCTACAGGTGGTTCAGAACGCCTGTGCTCGGCTTCTGACCAAGTCCTCCAAACACACCCACATCACCCCGCTTCTCCTCCAGCTTCACTGGCTGCCAGTCACCTTCAGGGTTCATTTCAAGATCCTGGTTCTGGTCTATAGGGCCTTACATGGACAAGCACCATCTTACATTGGTGATCTTCTTAGTCCCTACACCCCCAGCAGGTCCCTGAGGTCCAGTGACCAAAGCCTACTGGTTGTGCAGCACCAGGCTAAAGGTCAAAGGTGACAGATCATCTGCTGCTGTGGCCCCCAGACTCTGGACCTCTCTCCCCCTGAGCCTGAGATCAGTGGACTCAGTGGTCTCCTTCAAACTCACCTGTTCAGGCTCTGGTGGGACCTTCATCACCTCCCTCTCCTTGTTCTGCTCTTATTCCTCTTTTGCCGGGATTCAATGGTTTCCCTCTTTCCTGTTCATGTTTTCACCTTTTCCTTACATTATTAATCACAATTTTTAATGAGAAAAATATTTTTAAATCGTTTTTTAAAAACCTTTTTTATATTTAAAATTCTTTGTTTTGTGAAGCGCCTCGTGGTTTTTATCTTGAGAGGTGCTATAGATAAGATTGTTTTCTAACTTTCCTCCAGTAGATTTTGAAGTCACTTTACTGCCTTTCTCTTGCTAAAAGTGCCTGAAAATTACTTTTACATTAAAATATATTAGCTTGAGTTAGCATGGAGCTTTCCCGTTTACCTCCAAACCAACACTGACCGAGGTGGAGCATGACCTCACGTAAGTGGCCAGGGGGTCCGGCTCTGATTGCAGCGGTCTGAGGTCTGCTTGTATTTTAACCGTCCATCTTATAGCTCCACAGGCAGCCAGCATGACTAGCCAAGTGGCCACCCGGGTCTTAGCTTTTGTGTTAGCTAAGTTAGCTAGTAGCTAACATTAGTAGGCTAACATTAGCTAATTTAATCCAACCCTCTTTTGACCGTTAAAGCCCCACCCTCAACTCCGCCTCTTTTCCCATTTTTGGATTGTCTGACCATGACGAGATGTGTGACACGTTCAAAATGGTGGCGGTGGGAACCTCCCGTCTTTTCTATAAAACGCATCATTTGAGCCTATGGACATTATCTGTCCAGTCTATGATGATGGGTTAGGATGGGCATAGCAGAGTCACTAAAATGAATGGAAGTCAGTCGAGATCCTCACAAGCATTTAAATACAAGTAGCCTGTGTGTGTGTGTGTGTGTGTGTGTGGGCGCGTGTGTGTGTGTGTGTGTGTGTGGGCGTGTGTGTGTGTGTGTGTGTGTGTGTGTGGGCGTGTGTGTGTGTGTGTGTGTGTGGGCGCGTGTGTGTGGGCGTGTGTGTGTGTGTGTGTGTGTGTGTGTGTGTGTGTGTGCGTATGTAACAGGGGGCGGGGTATAGAATGAGGAGCCTAAGTCACTTCCGCATCGTGGGTCCCCGGAAGAATGAAAAACTGAATGCAAGTCAACGGGGCTAAAAACGCTATTTTCTCACCGGCTTTGCCTCACGCCCTGAATCACATGTGTTGTACTGCAATTTAAATGAAAAGTAATGATGGGTGTTTTGACCACGCCAGTCACGTACTTTGCGATTTTTCTGCTTGTAAAAGTTTGGAATTAGCACGACTACACACCAGAAATTGCATGTCGCATGTGTGACATCACCACATAATCTCCTCCCCCCAGCGTAGCTGCTACTTACCAAATGACCAGATTTATGGTGGTTCCTTCCTTCTATGGGACGTTTGCAGAATTTACAGCCATTTCCCTCAGTTTTCTCCATGTTTGGTTTCTATGACGTCACTTTCGTGAAGCGATTTGCAGTCCTCGATTTATTTTTACACATAACCTAAAATAGTGTTTCCCTCTGTTTGAAAATAAGCGCATTCTTGGTACCAAAATGCATTTTTAAAATTTGCGGACATCATATGTGAAATCCATGGCACAAAACAAGCGGGATTAGGAAATAGCGTTTTTAGCCCTGTTTTTTGTTCTTCCGGGGACCCATGGTCTGGAAGTGACTAATGGGCCATTCCCATCTGTACCGGGTCGGCCCGGGCCGGGTAGCCCCAGTCGGCCCCAGCCTAGCCCGGTTGATTCCACACATCCTTGCCTTAAGCCCATGTGGGCTGATTCTACCCACCAATCAGAGGCTTGCTCTAATGGAAGGTGTGAATTTGCTGTCAGCAGTGGGTGTGTTGGCCCTGGTCGGCCTGAAGCAGACCCCCTCGAGAAGAGGGCTGAGAATGAGCCTTGGTTGGCCCGGAAAAATACCAGGCCACCCAGATATGTAAACAACCTACGCTACCCGGCCCGGGCCGACCCGGTACAGATGGGAATGGCCATTTAGGCTCCCTGTGAGTTTCAAACCTGGCAAAGAAGTAGTTAAAGTATCACAGCAGTTTCCCGCTCCTCCCCCTACTGGTTGAAAGTGGAGTTACAACTGTCATGAACAACCCTGCTGCAGCATTCTGTAGCTACCGCTAACAAAAATGTAACAATAATACGAGCCAGCTAATATTAAAATATACCACAAAGTAAAAAGAAGGCTCTTGATTTACCAGTTGATCTACCACCCAGTCCTCACCTGTGAACAGGAGCTTTGGGTCATGACCAAAAGAACAAGATCGTGGACACAAGCGACCGAAATGAGTTTTCTCAGCGGGGTGGCTGAGCTCAGCCTTAGGGAGAGGGTGAGGAGCTCGGACATTAGGGAGAGACTTGGAGTAGAGCCGCTGCTCCTCCATATTGAGAGGAGTCAGTTGAGGTGGTTTGTACATCTTATTCGGATGCCTCCCCAGGGAGGTGTTTCAGGCATGTCCTGCCAGCAGGAGGCCCCCTGGTCAACCCAGGACACATTGGAGAAAGTACATTTCCAATCGGCCCAGGAACGCCTTGGGGTCCTGTCAGAGGAGCTGGGGAAGATGGCCAGGGAGAAGGCGGTCTGGAACTCCCTGGTTGGGATGCTGCCCTTGCGACGCGGACTCGGATAGGTGGAAGAAGAAGAGAGAGATGAGAGATGAGAAAGTGAAAAGATCCACACGGTTGGACAAAAAAATATTATTCCTCACTAGTCCAATAGCCACAAAGCCAGGTCACTATCTGTGATTTTTAGCCTCCTTTAGCTCTCCCAAACTAGCGTACGCCGCACCAATGTCCACTCTGGTTTTAGCACTTTACTTCACCTCCAAAGACGTTGCTCGCTTACTTTTACTCCAGGCTCCACCATGATGTCAACAGAAAAGCAAACTCTTTTCTTCTTCTTGTTTTTTTAACAATGATCAATGAATTGAAAAAGCTAACTGCTAGCTTGTTATTAGCAACGACTAAAAGCCGTAAAACAAGTAAAGAGCTCCCCCTAGAACAATGACCTGCTGCACAGAACGGCTAAGTGCAGCATGTGGCCAGCAGAGGGCAGCAGAGTGTGTCAAATATAAACTGTGTGAAACTGCTTCGTTTTCACACAGAACAAGACCCCCCCCCCACACACACACACACACACGCACACGCACGTGCGCGCGCGCACACACACACACACACACACAGTCTGAAGCGCAGAATACGGAATACAGAACATCAGCAGGGGGACAGATTGAGACAGAACATCATGCGTGTGTGACAGTGTGTGTCCTGTCACTGTGACCCGATTGATCATGTGACCTGGCTACTTGTACAGGGCAGTCTCTGTTTGGGTGACTGGTTAGCACGTGTGACTTTCACCCGGGAGTCTGGGGATCGAATTCCGATTGGATCATTTTTTATATCCGCCACAGATCTCTCTGAAGAAGTCAGCATTGACGGCTTCAGCAACGCTGTGCCACTCCGTGGATTTTCTCTTATTTGTTTTGCAAAAGCACTTCCTTTCATTTCTCCACCTCACCCACAGGTACCTCAACTCCTGTTTCTGTGAAATAGCGCTTCCTTGATCTGCCTCGATCTACGGTCGCCATGTCATTGGCAGATGTTACGTGCTCTGCCCCTTTTCGGCCACAAGATTGCCTCAGTGGCTTCTGCCTCGTCTGTCTCCTGCACAGCTGTGTGTAATCTAGCAATCACCGGCCAGCTGTTAAAGGCTATTCTCCTGCCCACAGTCTGGGAGAAGGTCCAGGGTAGTGAAGGCTCGGAAGAGTTTTTGCTGCTCTCTTCTCCTCGCGTGTGTTGGTTAGTCTCGGCTTTAGGTATTCACTTTGGTATTTGGTATTAGATTTGACTCTCTGGTAATCCTGACCTAGGAACGGCTATTTGACTTTGATTGTGGACTTTTCCCAGCGTCCCTGCTTAACAGGGCGTCCCTCCATTAGCTTGGAGTTAGCGGTTATTTTGTTTCGGTTAAACCCCTTTTCCCAGCCCTTTTTGGCTTGACGCGTTTTGTTAGTCTTTTTTTTCCCCTTTTGTGACTATCTGCCTTTTTGTTTTGTTTAATAAAATCCTTTGTTGGACACTTACACTCTGCTATTATTCCACCCACACTCAAACTTTATTGCTCCCTCACCAACCACATCTCTCCTAGCGAGCTGAGGGACGTAATAGCGGAGCGCTGCAACAGCCGGCTTATGTACATGCATGAGGTCCACAAGGCACTTTGCATCGACCATTTATGGCAGTAAGTGGGCGTGGCGAGGGCGGGATGTGACTAAAAAGCAGCTGAGAACCTTTCTTGTTGGTCTCTGATTCATGAAGTGGAGATTGCGTGCAGCTGTGCGTCCTCCATGTTTGATAGATCACAAACCTGCTTGGCGTAAGAAATTTTTTTTTGCTGAGCTTCAGTACCGTTTTAGTACGGATTCTACGCCATGTTTGATAAATAAGACCCCTGACCTGGATTGGAATGTTTACTGTGTGAAGGTCTTTGAGACGACTCTGGTCCTGATGTGGAGCTACAGAAATAAACTTGAATTGAACGTTGAGTCAGAAAAGGGTAGAATGCCTTCTCCGGGTCAGGGATGAGGTCCTGCCCCAACTGGAGGAGTTTAAGTATCTCGGGGTCTTGTTCACGAGTGAGGGAAAACTGGAGCGTGAGATCGATAGGTGGATTGGTGCTGCTATAGGGATGGGTACCGAAGTCGGTACTTTTTAAGGTACCGACCGAATTCCACAGTACCGACCGAGCACCGATTCACGTCATTTGAAACGGTGCCTCGTTTCGGTACCCGTCCTTCATAACGAGAACTTGCCTAGACAGCTGCGCATGCGCAAGAGCGTTATGTCGTCGGTCGCTGCGAGCCAGTTGTAAACAGAGCAGCATGGTAGAAAGAACGCACGCTAACGCTTGGGTCCACTTCACTAAATGTGATGGGTAACTGGGTGATGATGAAACCAGCGACAACGATCTAAGTGAGACATCCTCATCTTAGTCTGCTCCGGTAGGTAAATAAACTGTTTCAGATAATGTTAGCTTGATATGTTAGCTTCCATTGCCACCGTTGTTATCAGCTAATGGTGCGTTCGCTTTCTCCTCGGAAATTCTAACTTCCCAGTAGGAAAAATCAAATGAAAAAGGACGGTAAAAGGAATGAAGATACACAGTAAATTTAGTTCACAGTAAAGATGTTTGCTTCAGATTAATTATCAGCTTATAAAACTACAAGGACGATGTTAAAATACAAACAGTTGAATGTTATTTATCGTGATATTTATCAAATATTGTTATATATTGAGAAAAATATATATTTAATTATAAAAGAGAATTAAAATAATAAACACTCAAAAGTATCGAAAATTGGTACCGTTAAGTACCGGTATCGATTCGTAGGTACCGGGAATTAGTACCGGATCGATTCAAATGTCAAAGGTACCCATCCCTATATCTGCAGTGATGCGGGCGTTGTACCGGTCTGTCGTGGTGAAGAGAGAGCTGAGTCAGAAGGCAAAGCTCTCGATTTACAGGTGGATCTACGTTCCTACCCTCACCTATGGTCATGAGCTTTGGGTAGAGACTGAAAGAACGAGATCGCGGATACGAGCGGCCAAAATGAGTTTTCTCTGCAGAGCGGCTGGGCTCTCCCTTAGAGATAGGGTGAGAAGCTCGCTCATCCGGGAGGGGCTCGGAGTAGACCCGCTGCTCCTCCACATCGAGAGGAGCCAGTTGAGGTGGCTCGGGCATCTGGTCAGGATGCCTCCTGGACGCCTCCCTGGTGAGGTTTTTTGGCACGTCGAACTGAGAGGAGACCTAAAGGTAGACCCAGGACATGCTGGAGGGACTGTGTCACCTGGCCAGGCAACACCTTGGGATTCCCCCGGAGGAGCTGGCCCAGGTGGCTGGGGAGAGGGAAATCTGGGCCTCTTGACTTAGGCTACTGCCCCCGCGACCTGACTCCTGATAACCGGATGAAAATGGAAGGATAGATGGATGGATGGATGAATTGAACATTGTCAAGCAGAGTCATGAGCTCCACAGTAACACCACGTCATCACCTTCAAGGAACATTGTTTCCTGCTGGGTGAGCTGTTACCATGGAGACCAGTGTAATGCAGATAAACAAACACATATTAGACGTTCAGCTAGAGTATAAAGGCCAGCAATTTTCTACTGAACACTCAAAGTCAAGAACCAAGAAGACATCTTACCTCGTTAAGCTGTCCAATCAGTTAATTAGTAAACCAGCAGCATGGAGGGATCAGGGAGATAACAGTCATCAGCTGATCAGCTCATCAGAACTTATGTCAAACATCATAAATCAGAGACGGTACAGAACCAACCCCTCACATGAGACCCCATTAAAGAACTACATCATGGAAAATCTACTTTTGGAGCTTTTTACCTTGTCATGTTGTTTCCTCGTGAACAATACCCCCCAAAGCTGTTTGTGGCTGCATTCATGCATTTTACTGTCTCAGCTGCAAATTTAGATTTTTATATGCCTGCAAACGCCTAGATGAAAAATAGGTGTGTCACCAGGCCGTGCTCCAGACGTCAGACCGGCGTCAGCTCAGGACAAAACCAGATGAAAGCCCAGGGTTCAAACCTCTGGACTACCAAGGCCAATAGAACAGCAGGTACCTTTTGTTGGGGCGAGCGTGGGCGGAGCTTCACTGAAACAGACCGTTTCATATTCAGGCTGATGAAAATAACTTGTGTTTAAGATAAATGACATCTCGGTAGTGCCAACTATGGCTTCTTCCACTTCATCCAAACACGTCACTTCTGGTCCAAAACAAACTGGTACTGGATTAGAGAAGTAACAACAAGGTTCTAGTCCATCTTAAACCCATTATCTACCTACTCAGGGACCCAGTGGTAGAGTCACCGCCCTCAGACTGGCATATCGGAGTTCAAATCCCAGTCGGGTCAGACCAAAGACTTTCAATATGAGACTCAACGCTTCCCTGTCTGCTTTAAGGGGTTGGATTGGGGGCTAAACCACCAAATTGTTCCAGAGTGTGGCCACAGCTGCAGCTCACCGCTCCCCACAGCGATGGGTCACATGTGCAGATGAATGACACCAGTGTGTGACTAATTGTGACTTTACCTTTATCACCATAACCGGCCTGTTTTGCTTTAATCTCCATCAGAACCAACCCAGTTTGCTTCCAGAGAACAAAACAACAATTAGTTTACATTATTGTAACACTTGGATTTAAAAACCCAACAATGGTACTGAAAAAGTTCTGATCAGGACAGGTTCCCGTAACCAGATCTTTGTAAGGGGAGAAAAGTGTCTCATAAGGTGTGTGTGTGTGTGTGTATCTAGATCGGTGTGTGTGTATCTAGATCGGTTTGTGTGTATCTAGATCGGTGTGTGTGTATCTAGATCGGTGTGTGTGTATCTAGATCCGTGTGTGTGTATCTAGATCGGTGTGTGTGTATCTAGATCGGTGTGTGTGTATCTAGATCGGTGTGTGTGTATCTAGATCGGTGTGTGTGTATCTAGATCCGTGTGTGTGTATCTAGATCAGTGTGTGTGTATCTAGATCAGTGTGTGTGTATCTAGATCAGTGTGTGTGTATCTAGATCAGTGTGTGTGTATCTAGATCAGTGTGTGTGTATCTAGATCGGTGTGTGTGTATCTAGATCGGTGTGTGTGTATCTAGATCGGTGTGTGTGTATCTAGATCGGTGTGTGTGTATCTAGATCCGTGTGTGTGTATCTAGATCCGTGTGTGTGTATCTAGATCCGTGTGTGTGTATCTAGATCGGTCTGTGTGTATCTAGATCCGTGTGTGTGTATCTAGATCGGTGTGTGTGTATCTAGATCGGTGTGTGTGTATCTAGATCGGTGTGTGTGTATCTAGATCGGTGTGTGTGTATCTAGATCGGTGTGTGTGTATCTAGATCGGTGTGTGTGTATCTAGATCGGTGTGTGTGTATCTAGATCGGTGTGTGTGTATCTAGATCGGTGTGTGTGTATCTAGATCCGTGTGTGTGTATCTAGATCGGTGTGTGTGTATCTAGATCGGTGTGTGTGTATCTAGATCGGTGTGTGTGTATCTAGATCGGTGTGTGTGTATCTAGATCGGTGTGTGTGTGTATCTAGATCGGTGTGTGTGTATCTAGATCCGTGTGTGTGTATCTAGATCGGTGTGTGTGTATCTAGATCGGTGTGTGTGTATCTAGATCCGTGTGTGTGTATCTAGATCCGTGTGTGTGTATCTAGATCGGTGTGTGTATCTAGATCGGTGTGTGTGTATCTAGATCGGTGTGTGTGTATCTAGATCGGTGTGTGTGTATCTAGATCGGTGTGTGTGTATCTAGATCGGTGTGTGTGTGTGTATCTAGATCGGTGTGTGTGTGTGATTCTAGATCCGTGTGTGTGTATCTAGATCTGTGTGTGTGTATCTAGATTGGTGTGTGTGTATCTAGATCGGTGGTTGTGTATCTAGATCGGTGTGTGTGTATCTAGATCGGTGTGTGTGTATCTAGATCGGTGTGTGTGTATCCAGATACGTGTGTGTGTATCTAGATCCGTGTGTGTGTATCTAGATCCGTGTGTGTGTATCTAGATCGGTGTGTGTGTATCTAGATCGGTGTGTGTGTATCTAGATCGGTGTGTGTGTGTATCTAGATCGGTGTGTGTGTGTATCTAGATCCGTGTGTGTGTATCTAGATCTGTGTGTGTGTATCTAGATTGGTGTGTGTGTATCTAGATCGGTGTGTGTGTATCTAGATACGTGTGTGTGTATCTAGATCCTTGTGTGTGTATCTAGATACGTGTGTGTGTATCTAGATACGTGTGTGTGTATCTAGATACGTGTGTGTGTATCTAGATCGGTGTGTGTGTATCTAGATCGGTGTGTGTGTATCTAGATCGGTGTGTGTGTATCTAGATCGGTGTGTGTGTATCTAGATCCGTGTGTGTGTATCTAGATCCGTATGTGTGTATCTAGATCGGTGTGTGTGTGTCTAGATCGGTGTGTGTGTATCTAGATCGGTGTGTGTGTATCTAGATCGGTGTGTGTGTATCTAGATCGGTGTGTGTGTGTGTATCTAGATCGGTGTGTGTGTGTGTGTATCTAGATCGGTGTGTGTGTATCTAGATCTGTGTGTGTGTATCTAGATCGGTGTGTGTGTATCTAGATCGGTGTGTGTGTATCTAGATCCGTGTGTGTGTATCTAGATCGGTGTGTGTGTATCTAGATCGGTGTGTGTGTATCTAGATCCTTGTGTGTGTATCTAGATACGTGTGTGTGTATCTAGATACGTGTGTGTGTATCTAGATCGGTGTGTGTGTGTATCTAGATCGGTGTGTGTGTATCTAGATCGGTGTGTGTGTATCTAGATCGGTGTGTGTGTATCTAGATCGGTGTGTGTGTATCTAGATCGGTGTGTGTGTATCTAGATCCGTGTGTGTGTATCTAGATCGGTGTGTGTGTATCTAGATCCGTGTGTGTGTATCTAGATCCGTGTGTGTGTATCTAGATCGGTGTGTGTGTATCTAGATCGGTGTGTGTGTATCTAGATCCGTGTGTGTGTATCTAGATCCGTGTGTGTGTATCTAGATCCGTGTGTGTGTATCTAGATCCGTGTGTGTGTATCTAGATCCGTGTGTGTGTATCTAGATCGGTGTGTGTGTATCTAGATCGGTGTGTGTGTATCTAGATCGGTGTGTGTGTATCTAGATCCGTGTGTGTGTATCTAGATCCGTGTGTGTGTATCTAGATCCGTGTGTGTGTATCTAGATCGGTGTGTGTGTGTATCTAGATCGGTGTGTGTGTATCTAGATCGGTGTGTGTGTATCTAGATCGGTGTGTGTGTATCTAGATCGGTGTGTGTGTATCTAGATCGGTGTGTGTGTATCTAGATCGGTGTGTGTGTATCTAGATCGGTGTGTGTGTATCTAGATCCGTGTGTGTGTATCTAGATCCGTGTGGGTGTATCTAGATCCTTGTGTGTGTATCTAGATCCGTGTGTGTGTATCTAGATCGGTGTGTGTGTATCTAGATCAGTGTGTGTGTATCTAGATCGGTGTGTGTGTATCTAGATCAGTGTGTGTGTATCTAGATCGGTGTGTGTGTCTCTAGATCGGTGTGTGTGTCTCTAGATCGGTGTGTGTCTCTCTAGATCGGTGTGTGTGTATCTAGATCGGTGTGTGTGTATCTAGATCGGTGTGTGTGTATCTAGATCGGTGTGTGTGTGTATCTAGATCGGTGTGTGTGCGTATCTAGACCGGTGTGTGTGTATCTAGATCGGTGTGTGTGTATCTAGATCGGTGTGTGTGTATCTAAATCAGTGTGTGTGTATCTAGATCGGTGTGTGTGTGTGTATCTAGATCCGTGTGTGTGTATCTAGATCCGTGTGTGTGTATCTAGATCGGTGTGTGTGTATCTAGATCGGTGTGTGTGTATCTAGATCCGTGTGTGTGTATCTAGATCGGTGTGTGTGTATCTAGATCGGTGTGTGTGTGTATCTAGATCGGTGTGTGTGTATCTAGATCGGTGTGTGTGTATCTAGATCGGTGTGTGTGTATCTAGATCGGTGTGTGTGTATCTAGATCGGTGTGTGTGTATCTAGATCGGTGTGTGTGTATCTAGATCGGTGTGTGTGCATCTAGAAACGTGTGTGTGTATCTAGATCGGTGTGTGTGTGTGTATCTAGATCCGTGTGTGTGTATCTAGATCCGTGTGTGTGTATCTAGATCGGTGTGTGTGTATCTAGATCGGTGTGTGTGTATCTAGATCGGTGTGTGTGTATCTAGATACGTGTGTGTGTATCTAGATCCGTGTGTGTGTATCTAGATCGGTGTGTGTGTGTATCTAGATCGGTGTGTGCGTATCTAGATCGGTGTGTGTGTATCTAGATCCGTGTGTGTGTATCTAGATCGGTGTGTGTGTATCTAAATCAGTGTGTGTGTATCTAGATCGGTGTGTGTGTATCTAGATCGGTGTGTGTGTATCTAGATCCGTGTGTGTGTATCTAGATCCGTGTGTGTGTCTCTAGATCGGTGTGTGTGTCTCTAGATCGGTGTGTGTGTCTCTAGATCGGTGTGTGTCTCTCTAGATCGGTGTGTGTGTATCTAGATCGGTGTGTGTGTATCTAGATCGGTGTGTGTGTATCTAGATCGGTGTGTGTGTGTATCTAGATCGGTGTGTGTGTATCTAGACCGGTGTGTGTGTATCTAGATCGGTGTGTGTGTATCTAGATCGGTGTGTGTGTATCTAGATCGGTGTGTGTGTATCTAGATCGGTGTGTGTGTATCTAGATCGGTGTGTGTGTGTGTATCTAGATCCGTGTGTGTGTATCTAGATCCGTGTGTGTGTATCTAGATCGGTGTGTGTGTATCTAGATCCGTGTGTGTGTATCTAGATCGGTGTGTGTGTATCTAGATCGGTGTGTGTGTATCTAGATCGGTGTGTGTGTATCTAGATCGGTGTGTGTGTATCTAGATCGGTGTGTGTGTATCTAGAAACGTGTGTGTGTATCTAGATCGGTGTGTGTGTGTGTATCTAGATCCGTGTGTGTGTATCTAGATCCGTGTGTGTGTATCTAGATCCGTGTGTGTGTATCTAGATCGGTGTGTGTGTATCTAGATCGGTGTGTGTGTATCTAGATCGGTGTGTGTGTATCTAGATACGTGTGTGTGTATCTAGATCGGTGTGTGTGTATCTAGATCGGTGTGTGTGTATCTAGATCGGTGTGTGTGTATCTAGATCGGTGTGTGTGTATCTAGATCGGTGTGTGTGTATCTAGATCCGTGTGTGTGTATCTAGATCGGTGTGTGTGTATCTAGAAACGTGTGTGTGTATCTAGATCGGTGTGTGTGTGTGTATCTAGATCCGTGTGTGTGTATCTAGATCCGTGTGTGTGTATCTAGATCCGTGTGTGTGTATCTAGATCCGTGTGTGTGTATCTAGATCGGTGTGTGTGTATCTAGATCGGTGTGTGTGTATCTAGATCGGTGTGTGTGTATCTAGATCGGTGTGTGTGTATCTAGATCGGTGTGTGTGTATCTAGATCGGTGTGTGTGTATCTAGATCGGTGTGTGTGTATCTAGATCGGTGTGTGTGTATCTAGATCGGTGTGTGTGTGTATCTAGACCGGTGTGCGTGTATCTAGATCGGTGTGCGTGTATCTAGATCGGTGTGTGTGTATCTAGATCGGTGTGTGTGTATCTAGATCCGTGTGTGTGTATCTAGATCGGTGTGTGTATCTAGATCGGTGTGTGTATCTAGATCGGTGTGTGTGTATCTAGATCGGTGTGTGTGTATCTAAATCGGTGTGTGTGTATCTAGATCGGTGTGTGTGTATCTAGATCGGTGTGTTTGTATCTAGATCCGTGTGTGTGTATCTAGATCGGTGTGTGTGTATCTAGATCGGTGTGTGTGTATCTAGATCGGTGTGTGTGTATCTAGATCGGTGTGTGTGTATCTAGATCGGTGTGTGTGTGTATCTAGATCGGTGTGTGTGTATCTAGATCCGTGTGTGTGTATCTAGATCGGTGTGTGTGTATCTAGATCGGTGTGTGTGTATCTAGATCCGTGTGTGTGTATCTAGATCCGTGTGTGTGTATCTAGATCGGTGTGTGTATCTAGATCGGTGTGTGTGTATCTAGATCGGTGTGTGTGTATCTAGATCGGTGTGTGTGTATCTAGATCGGTGTGTGTGTATCTAGATCGGTGTGTGTGTGTGTATCTAGATCGGTGTGTGTGTGTGATTCTAGATCCGTGTGTGTGTATCTAGATCTGTGTGTGTGTATCTAGATTGGTGTGTGTGTATCTAGATCGGTGGTTGTGTATCTAGATCGGTGTGTGTGTATCTAGATCGGTGTGTGTGTATCTAGATACGTGTGTGTGTATCTAGATCCGTGTGTGTGTATCTAGATCCGTGTGTGTGTATCTAGATCGGTGTGTGTGTATCTAGATCGGTGTGTGTGTATCTAGATCGGTGTGTGTGTGTATCTAGATCGGTGTGTGTGTGTATCTAGATCCGTGTGTGTGTATCTAGATCGGTGTGTGTGTATCTAGATACGTGTGTGTGTATCTAGATCCTTGTGTGTGTATCTAGATACGTGTGTGTGTATCTAGATACGTGTGTGTGTATCTAGATACGTGTGTGTGTATCTAGATCGGTGTGTGTGTATCTAGATCGGTGTGTGTGTATCTAGATCGGTGTGTGTGTATCTAGATCGGTGTGTGTGTATCTAGATCCGTGTGTGTGTATCTAGATCCGTATGTGTGTATCTAGATCGGTGTGTGTGTATCTAGATCGGTGTGTGTGTATCTAGATCGGTGTGTGTGTATCTAGATCGGTGTGTGTGTATCTAGATCGGTGTGTGTGTGTGTATCTAGATCGGTGTGTGTGTGTGTGTATCTAGATCGGTGTGTGTGTATCTAGATCTGTGTGTGTGTATCTAGATCGGTGTGTGTGTATCTAGATCGGTGTGTGTGTATCTAGATCCGTGTGTGTGTATCTAGATCGGTGTGTGTGTATCTAGATCGGTGTGTGTGTATCTAGATCCTTGTGTGTGTATCTAGATACGTGTGTGTGTATCTAGATACGTGTGTGTGTATCTAGATCGGTGTGTGTGTGTATCTAGATCGGTGTGTGTGTGTATCTAGATCGGTGTGTGTGTATCTAGATCGGTGTGTGTGTATCTAGATCGGTGTGTGTGTATCTAGATCGGTGTGTGTGTATCTAGATCGGTGTGTGTGTATCTAGATCCGTGTGTGTGTATCTAGATCGGTGTGTGTGTATCTAGATCCGTGTGTGTGTATCTAGATCCGTGTGTGTGTATCTAGATCGGTGTGTGTGTATCTAGATCCGTGTGTGTGTATCTAGATCCGTGTGTGTGTATCTAGATCCGTGTGTGTGTATCTAGATCCGTGTGTGTGTATCTAGATCCGTGTGTGTGTATCTAGATCCGTGTGTGTGTATCTAGATCGGTGTGTGTGTATCTAGATCGGTGTGTGTGTATCTAGATCGGTGTGTGTGTATCTAGATCCGTGTGTGTGTATCTAGATCCGTGTGTGTGTATCTAGATCGGTGTGTGTGTGTATCTAGATCGGTGTGTGTGTATCTAGATCGGTGTGTGTGTATCTAGATCGGTGTGTGTGTATCTAGATCGGTGTGTGTGTATCTAGATCGGTGTGTGTGTATCTAGATCGGTGTGTGTGTATCTAGATCGGTGTGTGTGTATCTAGATCGGTGTGTGTGTATCTAGATCCGTGTGGGTGTATCTAGATCCTTGTGTGTGTATCTAGATCCGTGTGTGTGTATCTAGATCGGTGTGTGTGTATCTAGATCAGTGTGTGTGTATCTAGATCGGTGTGTGTGTATCTAGATCAGTGTGTGTGTATCTAGATCGGTGTGTGTGTCTCTAGATCGGTGTGTGTGTCTCTAGATCGGTGTGTGTCTCTCTAGATCGGTGTGTGTGTATCTAGATCGGTGTGTGTGTATCTAGATCGGTGTGTGTGTATCTAGATCGGTGTGTGTGTGTATCTAGATCGGTGTGTGTGCGTATCTAGACCGGTGTGTGTGTATCTAGATCGGTGTGTGTGTATCTAGATCGGTGTGTGTGTATCTAAATCAGTGTGTGTGTATCTAGATCGGTGTGTGTGTGTGTATCTAGATCCGTGTGTGTGTATCTAGATCCGTGTGTGTGTATCTAGATCGGTGTGTGTGTATCTAGATCGGTGTGTGTGTATCTAGATCCGTGTGTGTGTATCTAGATCGGTGTGTGTGTATCTAGATCGGTGTGTGTGTGTATCTAGATCGGTGTGTGTGTATCTAGATCGGTGTGTGTGTATCTAGATCGGTGTGTGTGTATCTAGATCGGTGTGTGTGTATCTAGATCGGTGTGTGTGTATCTAGATCGGTGTGTGTGTATCTAGATCGGTGTGTGTGCATCTAGAAACGTGTGTGTGTATCTAGATCGGTGTGTGTGTGTGTATCTAGATCCGTGTGTGTGTATCTAGATCCGTGTGTGTGTATCTAGATCGGTGTGTGTGTATCTAGATCGGTGTGTGTGTATCTAGATCGGTGTGTGTGTATCTAGATACGTGTGTGTGTATCTAGATCCGTGTGTGTGTATCTAGATCGGTGTGTGTGTGTATCTAGATCGGTGTGTGCGTATCTAGATCGGTGTGTGTGTATCTAGATCCGTGTGTGTGTATCTAGATCGGTGTGTGTGTATCTAAATCAGTGTGTGTGTATCTAGATCGGTGTGTGTGTATCTAGATCGGTGTGTGTGTATCTAGATCCGTGTGTGTGTATCTAGATCCGTGTGTGTGTCTCTAGATCGGTGTGTGTGTCTCTAGATCGGTGTGTGTGTCTCTAGATCGGTGTGTGTCTCTCTAGATCGGTGTGTGTGTATCTAGATCGGTGTGTGTGTATCTAGATCGGTGTGTGTGTGTATCTAGATCGGTGTGTGTGTATCTAGACCGGTGTGTGTGTATCTAGATCGGTGTGTGTGTATCTAGATCGGTGTGTGTGTATCTAGATCGGTGTGTGTGTATCTAGATCGGTGTGTGTGTATCTAGATCGGTGTGTGTGTGTGTATCTAGATCCGTGTGTGTGTATCTAGATCCGTGTGTGTGTATCTAGATCGGTGTGTGTGTATCTAGATCCGTGTGTGTGTATCTAGATCGGTGTGTGTGTATCTAGATCGGTGTGTGTGTATCTAGATCGGTGTGTGTGTATCTAGATCGGTGTGTGTGTATCTAGATCGGTGTGTGTGTATCTAGAAACGTGTGTGTGTATCTAGATCGGTGTGTGTGTGTGTATCTAGATCCGTGTGTGTGTATCTAGATCCGTGTGTGTGTATCTAGATCCGTGTGTGTGTATCTAGATCGGTGTGTGTGTATCTAGATCGGTGTGTGTGTATCTAGATCGGTGTGTGTGTATCTAGATACGTGTGTGTGTATCTAGATCGGTGTGTGTGTATCTAGATCGGTGTGTGTGTATCTAGATCGGTGTGTGTGTATCTAGATCGGTGTGTGTGTATCTAGATCGGTGTGTGTGTATCTAGATCGGTGTGTGTGTATCTAGATCCGTGTGTGTGTATCTAGATCGGTGTGTGTGTATCTAGAAACGTGTGTGTGTATCTAGATCGGTGTGTGTGTGTGTATCTAGATCCGTGTGTGTGTATCTAGATCCGTGTGTGTGTATCTAGATCCGTGTGTGTGTATCTAGATCCGTGTGTGTGTATCTAGATCGGTGTGTGTGTATCTAGATCGGTGTGTGTGTATCTAGATCGGTGTGTGTGTATCTAGATCGGTGTGTGTGTATCTAGATCGGTGTGTGTGTATCTAGATCGGTGTGTGTGTATCTAGATCGGTGTGTGTGTATCTAGATCGGTGTGTGTGTGTATCTAGACCGGTGTGCGTGTATCTAGATCGGTGTGCGTGTATCTAGATCGGTGTGTGTGTATCTAGATCGGTGTGTGTGTATCTAGATCGGTGTGTGTGTATCTAGATCGGTGTGTGTATCTAGATCGGTGTGTGTATCTAGATCGGTGTGTGTGTATCTAGATCGGTGTGTGTGTATCTAAATCGGTGTGTGTGTATCTAGATCGGTGTGTGTGTATCTAGATCGGTGTGTGTGTATCTAGATCGGTGTGTGTGTATCTAGATCGGTGTGTGTGTGTATCTAGATCGGTGTGTGTGTGTGTATCTAGATCCGTGTGTGTGTATCTAGATCCGTGTGTGTGTATCTAGATCGTTGTGTGTGTATCTAGATCGGTGTGTGTGTATCTAGATCGGTGTGTGTGTATCTAGATCGGTGTGTGTGTATCTAGATCGGTGTGTGTATCTAGATCGGTGTGTGTGTATCTAGATCGGTGTGTGTGTATCTAGATCGGTGTGTGTGTATCTAGATCCGTGTGTGTGTATCTAGATCGGTGTGTGTGTATCTAGATCGGTGTGTGTGTGTATCCAGATCGGTGTGTGTGTATCTAGATCGGTATGTGTGTATCTAGATCGGTGTGTGTGTATCTAGATCGGTGTGTGTGTATCTAGATTGGTGTGTGTGTATCTAGATCAGTGTGTGTGTATCTAGATACGTGTGTGTGTATCTAGATCGGTGTGTGTGTGTGTATCTAGATCCGTGTGTGTGTATCTAGATCCGTGTGTGTGTATCTAGATCGGTGTGTGTGTATCTAAATCAGTGTGTTTGTATCTAAATCAGTGTGTGTGTATCTAGATCGGTGTGTGTGTATCTAGATCGGTGTGTGTGTATCTAGATACGTGTGTGTGTATCTAGATCCGTGTGTGTGTATCTAGATCGGTGTGTGTGTATCTAGATCGGTGTGTGTGTTTCTAGATCGGTGTGTGTGTATCTAGATCGGTGTGTGTGTATCTAGATCGGTGTGTGTGTATCTAGATCGGTGTGTGTGTATCTAGATCAGTGTGTGTGTATCTAGATCGGTGTGTGTGTGTATCTAGATCGGTGTGTGTGTGTATCTAGACCGGTGTGTGTGTATCTAGATCGGTGTGTGTGTATCTAGATCGGTGTGTGTGTATCTAGATCGGTGTGTGTGTATCTAGATCGGTGTGTGTGTATCTAGATCGGTGTGTGTGTATCTAGATCGGTGTGTGTGTGTGTATCTAGATCCGTGTGTGTGTATCTAGATCCGTGTGTGTGTATCTAGATCGGTGTGTGTGTATCTAGATCAGTGTGTGTGTATCTAGATCCGTGTGTGTATCTAGGGCCCTGTCCACACGTAGCCGGGGATCTGCCAAAACGTAGATATTTTTCTACGTTTTGGCCTGTCATCCACACGAAAACAGAGTTTTTTCACACGAAAACGGATCTTTTTAAAAACTCCGGCCAAAGTGAAGATCTGAGTTTTCTCCGTTTTGGGTGTCTGCGTGTGGACGGACAAAACCGGAGTTTTAAGGTCCGCAACGTCACTTTCCGCGACATAAAAATGCTGACATCACGTGTGCGACCTGTGTTTACACTAGCCGACAGCATGGAAGCCCTCAGAGCTGCGCTCTGTCACTACCCGATCCATCAACTGTCCAAGCGCTTTTTGCTTGTTTGTTTTTGCAAGCGGAGTTACTGCTCCTAGAGGAAGACCACAGACGAAGGACGGGGTTAAGAACGGGGGAAGTACTGCCGCCTACAGGTCTGGCATGTCCTTAACAACGTATTTGTCCGGGTACGTGTGGACAGAGTTTGTTTTAAAACGAGGTGGTGTGGATGCAAGTTTTGGAGGGGCGGGTTTTAAAAAAAAAATGGCTATGTGTGGACTAGGCCTAGATCTGTGTGTGGGTATCTAGAACCGTGTGTGTATCTAGATCTGTGTGTAGGTACATAGATATCTGCGTGTGGGTATCTAGATCTGTGTGTGGGTTTCTAGAACCGTGTTTGTATCTAGATCTGCGTGTAGGTACATAGATATCTGTGTGTGGGTATCTAGATCTGTGTGTGTGTATCTATGGCCGTGTTCGAGAGGAGCCAGTTCTGCGCAGATTAGACCAGCGGTGATCGGCGAGCGGTGCATGTCGGTTAGATTCGTGTCCGACTTGCTCTGACGTCATGCCTACGTAGGCAACGACAACCTCGTGAGATCAAGGCGGCCGCAGATTTTGGAGCCAGGCGCTGCAGTTGCTCTCCCTCGGCTGCTAAACCTAGAGGATGACGGGAAACTCCTGGCTCTCACCTGATCTAAGATCTGATTGGTTCATATTTTGATCCGAACATCCGGTGGTAGAACATGAAATGTTAGTTGGTCACATGAATTCTGTAAATCATGTTACGTTGATGATGACAACTATATAGGCCATAAAGAGAAATGTGATTTGTGTTCTTTTGTCACGTTTCCTATGAGCACACTGAAGCTACAGCTGCTAACCTTTACTTATTATTACAGTCATGTCTTCATATACAATATATGATATCCACAAGCACGTGAGGATGCTTCAGCTGCTAACAGGCACCAGAATTAAAAATGAAAATTAAACAAGTATGAACGCTAACGCGATATCTTCAGCTATCGTCACCCGCGAGCTACACATGTAGGGATATCTGTCCGACGTAAACGCCGGCTTTCAGCCACGCCCCCTGCTGCTTCCGTCTGCTCTCGTCTGCTTTCCAGGTGAGCCGCAGCTCAACTCGAACACAGCCTATGTGTAGATCTGTCTGTGGGTAGATAGATCTAAGCATGTGTAACTATGTCTGTAACTTGTGTTTACATTTTCATGTGCAACTTCAGCTCCTACACGAAATCATTAAACACACACAAACACACACACACACACACACACACACACACACACATCTTTGAGATTTTTTTCTCCCATATCTTGACTCAAAGACTTTACGTTCCTGCACCTCCCGGTTCGGATCAGAATACTGTCCTGGGTCCACTGGTGTGGACGGAAACACACAGAGACACTCTGGGTTGTGAGCGGTTCCCAGCCTCATGCTTAAGCAGACAGAAGGACGGACAGAACTCTTCAGCTCTAACTTTCCACAAATGGAGGGAAAAACACTCTGAGTGTGTGTTCAGTATGTATAATGGATCAGCCCTCAGGGCTGGCCTTGAGCAGGAACCACACACACACACACACACACACACACACACACACACACACACACACACACACACACACACACACACACACATCCTCTCTCTCTCTCTCTAATATGGACATACATTATAGATTATCCCTCAAGGTAATGGGCCAAACCTGGGATGCTTGCGTGTGTGTGTGTGTGTGTGTGTGTGTGTGTGTGTGTGTGTGTGTGTGTGTGTGTGTGTGTGTTTGTCTGTGAATGTGTGCTTTCAAGTAAGTGACATCCATTAGTAGGGTTCTAGTGATGAAGCTGGGTTAACACACACACACACACACACACACACACACACACACACACACACACACACACACACACACACACACACACACACACACCTGTAGTTATATGTCTGTGTGGACCCTCCTTTTGACTTCTATTCATTTTAGTGACTCCACTGAGCCCGTCTCTAACCAGTGAGGTTCTATTACTAACCTAACGTAACCCTAACCTAAACTAAAACGTTTTTCACACCATAGCCCTAAAGTTTTAGGGTGGACCAGCAGAATGCCCCCACAATGTAAAATGTCCTCACAGCACAGGTTAGAGTAAATATCTGTCCACTTAACTCTATATAAACAAGTATACACACACACACACCTCATCCATCCTATGGATGGGTCAGCTGATGACCCGAGCACATAGATGAGCGGGTCATTGTTTTGGTGACTTTCTGTCAGGTGATTGGCTTAAATGATCACATGACCACCTATGGGTCCTGAAGAGGACTCCAGCCCAGTGCACGTGTCCTCGACCTCTACGGGCCATTCTTAATCTTTTTGATAACAACAACAGACTGATCACACTGCAGTGACACCAGAACCCTCCAAGCATCAGCAAACATCATAAGAACTTAGTTTACTGGCCTGGGACCTCCCACTGGACATGGTTCTGGTTCTGAGCCCGTTTCTTTTCCTAAACCAGAACCCTGGTTCTATATAAAGCAGTAAGTCTACAGCCCACCTATCAGCATCAGGGTCAATGTGTGTGTGTGTGTGTGTGTGTGTGTGTGTGTGTGTGTGTGTGTGTGTGTGTGTGTGTGTGTGTGTAATTTGACATGGTCCTATGATTGTAAAAGCCTGAGACACAAACGATGATGAAAATAAGATTTTTCTGGTTGGGTCCTGTAGGGGGCGGTGTTTAGAAACTCGGCAAAACTCACGGATAAAAAGTGACTTTAAAATAAACATTGATGACGGAGGATACGCATACTGCACTCTTCCGTTAACTTGCTTTTAGGCTGGACACACGTCCCGCTCAACAGGCAGCGTGCTAGTTTGTCTCTGAAAGTCAGAGCAAGACAAACCAACATGTCTGAAAGCCTGGATGTATCATCAGAGCAGGCTCAATGTGCTTGTGAGTGCACCACAGCACAAAACAGGGTTAGCTGAAAAGATGATCTGTAGAGCATTTACAGTAATCGTGTATGTAATGATCATGTGACTTTCACATCTGGGTGAGCCTGGACTGGGTCGGGTCGGCTCATCCCAGCGCGGCCAGGTTTTGTTCACACAGCCTTCTCAGGCACAAGGAGGTCTCTGAGGATGTGGGCGGGACAAGCGTTTGTGGTGTCCTCCTTAATTTAGTAAACAACGGCAGCCCTGAGCAGTTTTGCTGTAAGAGACTCTGATATGAAGCACACAGCTTCCTGTTGTCCCACTGAGAAGTTTGTGTTCTCCTCACACTGCTGCAGCTGGAGCAGTGTGAGGAGATGTTTACTTCACTGCATCCAGACGGATGATGAATCACACGCGTGGGAAGCCACCGCTGGCTGATTCTAGCTCCCACTGGTGGGGGCATTACTCTGTGCATGTGGTCTTACCTCGTATTCCTCCTTGAAGCCGTAGCCCTCTGCACACTTCATCTGAGTGATGTGCTGCAGCAGGTCAGCAACCCTGATGGCTGGGTGGAGCTGACCAGTCTGGTAGGGCAGTGCCTCTCGCTCCGCCTCCCGCTGCTTATAGTGGGACTGGACCAGACTGCTGGTTTCACTGGTCATGGTGTGGCTGTCGTCTGCAGAAAGAACAGAGGGAATTGGAAATGGTTGAGACACTAGATGGATTTCAAGACATGATAAAGTCATGACAGACTGGACCAGGCTCATTTAGAAAGAAGACTCAGGACTCAAAGAAGAAGTTAAATACAGTCCAAGAGCTCACACACACAGGCGCCCTGGATCTTCTCTGATTAATATGAAAGAAAACCCCACAAACGAATGAGGGTTCTGGTTCATTCTGAACAGACTCGACAGTTTAGGACTAAATTTGGATTGAACTCAAGGATGTATGTTTGAGTAGTACCAGATGTACTGTACAGCCTCAAACGATCAGAGACCAGAGTCCTACCCAGTCACCCTGATGCCTCAGACTGACAGTTCAATTCAGTTCAATTCAATTCAATTCAACTTTATTTATAAAGCGCCAAATCACGACCAGAGTCGTCTCAAGGCACTTCACATAATAAACATTCTAATTCAGTTCAGTTCATTAAGCCAATCAGAAATAATGTTTCCTATATAAGGAACCCAGCAAATTGCATCGAGTCACTGACTAGTGTCAGAGACTATACAGCAATCCTCATACTAAGCAAGCATGCAGCGACAGTGGAGAGGAAAACTCCCTTTTAACAGGAAGAAACCTCCAGAGAATCCTGGCTCAGTATAAGCAGCCATCCTCCACTCTGAAGCCTCAGACTACCAGAATCCTACCCAACACCGGATACTGGATGAACATCACGTCACCGCTCCAGCAGACGAGAACTCATGAAGTAGGAAGCCGATACTGTCAGGTAAAGCTGGTGAATAGTCTTTACCTGATACAGTCCCTTCGAGGGTTTGTAAACCCTCTGAGGCACTTTACAACAAACAGTCATTTACCCACGCACACACATTCACACGCCTCTGGTAAGTCTGTTATCACCAACCTGTTTCCCAAAGCTCGCACCTCCTTCGGCTGCTCCTCATTCCAGTTTGCTGCTTCCAGCGACTGGAACGAGCTGCAGAACCACGGAAGCTCCCTGCCTACATCCCATTATCTACCTTCAATAATTCATGGTGATCAATAGTTTCTGATCAGTGTTCCTGCTTCTGAGTATGAAAGACGTATTCAGGTCTGTTCCGACCGCTCGTACGTGTTATACATGAGAACAGCCCTCCATCTTTGTGTCCACCTGTTCGTCTCACCTGTCTCTCTGTGGTGTAAAGCTAACTGTGTCTGCTGCCTCTGGGCCAGATCCTCGCTGGACATGAGAACGAGTTCTCAGACCACTCATCTGGATAAATAACTAACATCATATATGACACCACACACTCGTTATACAGAGACAACACCAAGATCCAGAAGACATGGACCATTATATCAACAGTTATGGGAGTGTATGGCGAGTTTAAAATCCTTTGACATAAATAAAGTTCTTTTAAAGAGTACAACATAATGTCTCCCCGTAATTTTGTGGTCTTGCGAGTCCAACTACACGGACAGCGGCTGAACTGTTCCATGCCTGACAGGCTTCTGGTGTGGACCGATGTGCCGAGGAGCATGCACGTAAACTACGCTGCTGCCGTAATGTGCCACAGTTGCACCCGGTGTGAAGTGGGGGCTTGACTACTCGAGTCTTGCAAGATTCACCCTAAATTCCTGTACTGCTAGGGTCCTTCCACCCAGTGGTTCCAGACGACCACAGTCCCGTCACGTGGCCCTGCTCTATCAGCCTGGAAGGACATTCAGAGCAGCTGAAGCCTCAGAACGTAAAGCAGACTGTTTAACTGTAAGAAAACACCAGGAACATTATCAGCAAGGTTCCAGTTCAAGAGATCAGATGATCCATCCACTTGAACGAATCCACCTGGTTCTACGTTCGCTTATGTTTCCAGGAGCTGGGGTTTACACACCAAACACTGGGGTTGTCCTATTTAGGTGCAGAAGAAGTTTTAATTTCCCCAAATTCTCCAACAGACGAACCCTTAATGTTCACCATTCCAACTGAAAGTATTTCTACTTCTAACTGGGCAAACCGGAGTAATGTAATAATGATACTGTACAGAGTCTGTCCAAAGCAATCCAGAGTGACCGGCCTGACAAATAATGAGACATGGTCTGCTTTCAGGCCTACGAGAGTCTTACAGCAGAAATAAATGACATCACATGACTGAAGAGAGAATGATGATGGCGTCCGTTCCCTCCAAAGCAACCGATTTAAGAATCTGCCAGTCAACACCTTCAGTCACAGTTTGTCTACTGACCAACACAGACCAAATGCTGGTCTGGACCGAAACCAATCACTGGTCCAGATCCAGACCAGTTCCAGAACAGCAAGACTGAAGTTGTCGGTCAGGATCAGTGGGCCACAGGACTGGTCCAGTTAGACCAGTGTGCTGATTAACAATAGTAACTAAGAGCTGCAGTTAGAACATCTGAACGTTCAAAGTCCTGGAAAAGAACAAGTTTCTTTGTTAAGAAATAGTTTGAACTGGACCTCTGACCTTAAAGGTCGATACACCATCACTCTTTCATGAACATTTGAGCAAATGCATGGCAGACTGATCCTCCACTACACTCTCTAGCTCTGCTCTTATTGGCTAGACTTGGGGCTGACTCACCAATCAGAAATTCTCTTTCTAAAAAGCCCAACCAGTCATGGTGAGGACATGGGTGATGTGATGGAGGCAGTGGTCTGTGACCAGATGGATGTGAAACAAACATCAACCAATCAGAAGGGAAATGCTTGAACCTGATTGGTTCACGGTGAAATGGTGGGAGGGTCTAGAACTGTGATGCCATACTTTCACAGAGAAAAAAATGAGTTCTTGTCACTTTAGTTGATGACATTGGAGTGGTGGTGGGTGTGGCTCCATGCTCAGCAGTGACAGACACCCTGAAACATAGGCCCCTCCCCTTTAACCCCAAATGTAACCACTTACCATTAATGGGCACTACATAGGGAAAGATAGAAGAGAAGAAGAAGAAAAAGAAGAAGAGAAACGAGATAAGCAACAACTTTAGCTTTAGCGTGGAACTAAGCTAGTGAACTGTTAGCACAATGCTAGCATGAGTCAAACTGATGTAGCGCTATTGTCCACTCTATGCTAACCGGGACATATGAGTTTAGGTCCTGGTTTCCTTTTCTTAGGCGTCCAGTGTGTTTTATGGAGCTGTGGTAATGGTAGACTCTAGTTTGTCACAGATTTAACCCAAAAATACACTTTTATATATAACAAGGAAACAAATACCAGACCTTCCTGTTTCCTTCCTGTTAGACAGTACAGAGATGGTTTGACTGCACCCTGCTTACATCGAGGCTCTACGTGTTGTTGGAGCACCTCCATCCACACAAGCTGAATTAGATGGTGAGTCAACTACCAGTCAGTCTGAAGCTGCGTTCAAGAGGCACGCTGTGGTGGAATATCAGGTTGCCTGATGAACGCGCCATGGCGAGTCGCGAGCATTGCACCATGGTGCCACCAAGCTTGAGAGGAGAGCTACTGCTACACAAATGGGGAATGTCCACCAAGCCCTGGCTAGCAACAATAATGAAAATTAAATCAAATACGGGGAGATTACTTTTCATTTGTAAACAGAATCTGCTGAGGCGGCAAATTGGATCGATGCAGAGATCCAGGAGCTTCTGGCCTTTAGAGCTGAAGCTCCTCACATCAGCAGAGTTCAAAGGGACTGTGAGGGACATCCACCGTTTGGAGGAAGGAGCGTGGCTTCAATGGGGATGAAGAACGAGTTACGTCTAAGCTACGAGGAAGTCTGAGGCAGTGCCAAGGCCACCCCCTCACCCCTTTGTACCCCACTGTTTAAACTACCGGGGCTCCCTGGTGCCGCCTCTGCTTCGTGGAAAAGTGGCGCCATTGTTCTTTGAAACAGGCTTGAGACGAATGAGTGTGAGTGAAGTGCAAACAAATGCCCAAAGAGTTTTTCTGACATGAGGAGAAACTCTGCTGGATTGGGTGTGGGCTGTTCCGGGTTTAGAAAAGCGTTGATGGGTTGATGCAGGAGGACACGTTTGTTCTGGTTAGAGACGTTCTTCGTCGCTGGGCTTTAGTCGTAACGCGTGACTACGTCTCGTTCTCCTGCTGCCTTCCTGGGCCAGGTCACGCTCGAAAATCATCTCTACCTTCTGAGCCACGGGTGCTGAAGCAATTCCTGGGTCTGATGACATCATTGGTGGGTGTGGTTAGTGGCCACTGACACTGAGCTAAATGGAGCTAATGTATTCATGTGTTTCTCTAAATCCTGAGGGAGAAGTAGTGAAAGCTGACCGAGTTGAGTTCAGTCTAATGAAGGAAATCAACCCATAATCTGTGTTTGGATCAGCGTTCTGCTGATTTTACACTTCCTGGTACAACTTAGAGTTCCACAAACATCTAAGACTTTGGGGTGGTCACAGTAAAGACTTCCTGCCTCCTATGGTGCCATTTTTGTGTTTGTTTATGCGTTCCTTCCCCTGTCCACATGTGCACGATGTGTCCATGCAGAGGTCGGAGGTCACAGACAGACAACAAAACACGCAGGAATGTTGTGGATGTGTGGATGGAGTGAAGCCCAAGGTCGCGGTTGAGAAACAAACCAAACCAGATAAACAACAAATAATCAACAGGCTGCCGAGCAAAACTAATAAACACACAACACAATCATCCATGAAAGACGATAAAACATTAGTTCAAAAACAAAAGCATGACAGGAATTAGCATCACAATAAAATCAGTGTCACTAATTAAAGCTGCAGGAACCATAAAACAACCTAAATAATCTAAAAACGATGAATGGACGTGAAACCTTCAGGTAACAAAACTTCAAACAGCTGAAGAAGAAGCAAGCAGTGATGGATGGAAGCCAGAGTCTCTCTGTCTGTCTGTTGCTTTCACCTGTCTCTCCTGCCCTTCCAGGCTCTACCTGTCTAGCTCTCATCTGTCCATTAAGCACTTCCTGCCTGTCTACCTGCACAGCTGAGACCATCTGTTCAACAAAGTAAACAAAGGAGATGATCTCACCCAGGATGGCGGTTGGAACGAAGGGATCTGCTCCCAGGAGAAGAGGAGAGGCGGGAAACAAAGAGGAAAGACAAAGAAGAGAAAGTGCACCTTAGACCTGCTGCACCAAAATCTTCACAGAGCTGGAAAAACATCTGCTGAACGTCAGAGGAACGGCATCTGAACTTCACGCAGACGTAGGATGAACATCTACTGAATCAGGAGGGAACGTTTTGCTATGTGAGCTGAGTTCTTGTAACATGTTCGCTGTAGGACGTCCTCAGGTCTCAGACCAGAAAGGTTTCCGTCTAAAACCCACCTGCTGTGAAGTCCAGGCTCAAGACCCTCCCCTTAAGGTTAGCTTTTATCTAAATATTTATTATAGCTTCATTTCTCGTTTTACACGATTATATTTTAGCACCATTTCATTATTTAATATTATTATTTGACAGTCCACATGATATTATCTATTATCATTTTCTTACTTTAGTCATTTATATTAGCTCTTCTATTTTCATATTTGTACTCATTTTAATCCAGTGTTTCCTCTGTAGGGGCCCTCTGCCCCGGGGGCGCTGGTCGACTGTAGCTTCCTGGGCGCTTTACAGGTAGTGTTTAAGTGGAGGTGGGGGTCTATGCCCCCCCTCCACTGAGCACCCTGACTTAAGAGTGGAGGACCTGATGCTGCCGGGGCAGACGGCTCCTCTGATGGCGTTTCCTTGCCTTACCTTACTTGGCTCATCTGGACTCAGCCTAATATAATTTTTACTTGTGTGTGTGTGTGTGTGTGTGTGTGTGTGTGTGTGTGTGTGTGTGTGTGTGTGTGTGTAGGTGTGTGTGTGTAGGTGTGTGTGTGTGTAGGTGTGTGTGTGTGTGTGTGTGTGTGTGTGTGTGTGTAGGGGTGTGTGTGTGTGTGTGTGTGTGTAGGTGTGTGTGTGTGTGTGTGTATGTGTGTAGGTGTGTGTGTGTGTGTGTGTGTAGGTGTGTGTGTGTGTGTGTGTAGGTGTGTGTGTGTGTGTGTGTGTGTGTGTAGGTGTGTGTGTGTGTGTGTAGGTGTGTGTGTGTGTGTGTAGGTGTGTGTGTGTGTGTGTGTGTGTGTGTGTGTGTGTGTGTGTGTGTGTGTGTGTGTAGGGGTGTGTGTGTGTGTGTGTGTGTATGTGTGTAGGTGTGTGTGTGTGTGTGTGTGTAGGTGTGTGTGTGTGTGTGTAGGTGTGTGTGTGTGTGTGTGTAGGTGTGTGTGTGTGTGTGTGTGTGTGTGTGTAGGTGTGTGTGTGTGTGTGTGTATGTGTGTGTGTGTGTAGGTGTGTGTGTGTGTGTGTGTGTGTGTGTGTGTGTGTGTGTGTGTGTGTGTAGGTGTGTGTGTGTGTGCGCGCGTGTGTGTGCGTGTGTGTGTGTGTAGGTGTGTGTGTGTGTGTGTGTGTGTGTGTGTGTGTAGGTGTGTGTGTGTGTGTGTGTGTGTGTGTGCGCGCGCGCGTGTGTGTGTGTGTGTAGGTGTGTGTGTGTGTGCGTACATATGGCTTTTAATGATTTTAATCTGTTATGGGAAGTTGGGGTAATTGTAATTCTGTAAAGCACTTTGCTTGAAAAGCTCTTTATAAATAAAATCTGATTGGTTGACTGATTAGTTGCATTTCCCCCAACTTTAGCGTAAATAACGTTAGGAGCCTGAACCGTACGTTCTGCTGCCGTCACACGTGGATGATGCAACGCTTCTCTTCTCTGTTCCTAGGACAGCGATGCTTTCTCACAGCTCTTCGGGATTGGTTTATAGCAAATACAACCATTTAAAAACAGGTGAAAAATAAAACTACTGACAACAGCACCACCTGCAGGACACCGGTCTCTGAGTCACTTTATCTCCTGGGCGTGTCTGAGGGAGCTTCGTCACAAGTCGGGTGGGTTTTGATTCTTCTCTATGGTCTGAGACCTGGGGATGTTCTAAAACGTGCTCCATGTTCTCAGCCTCAGCTCCCGCTGTCCTTTACCCGACCACTACGGACCGAAGATGGAGCTGTGGCTGCTGTTTTAATCACTCACACTGAAGTGAATAACGGTTTGATTGAAAACAGTCCAAACATTCGTAGCATTTACAGTTTCAGTTCATTTTAGAAATATGAATGCGGGTCCTGTCTCACGGGAGTGTGTGTGTGTGTGTGTGTGTGTGTGTGTGTTACCTGGGTAATAGGACTTGGGAACGGTGGTGCTGATGGTGTTGGTCTTCAGGGTGAAGGAGGAGGGAGACGACACAGCTGCACAGGGACACACATGACACCTTTGACCTTCCTTGATATTTGAATCCGTGATGAACATGAAACAAATGAAACTGAATCCAGAAAACACACTTTTCCTCTGATGCAGCAACACAAGCTTCACGAGTCCAGACAGGAAATGGGAGGACCAATAGGAAGGAGGCCAGGCAGCTGGAGGAGGAGGAAACCTGAGGGAAGGTCAGCTCCTCGCTCCTCTACATCTCCAACACTCCGGTACTACACGATTCAGACATTCCTCCTGTTCTGACCAAGACCCACACCTTATCCATCTCCTCATGTCCACTCCATTGTGTCTGCTTCGTTCTCTCACCTGTATCTTATCATCTAGTTTATAATGTCAGGAAACAAATGCACCCACCTCTATGACATGAGAGGTTTAAGCAGAGCACGATGGTGAGATGGACATGAGACAGAAGACGTGAGAATAAAGTGGTAAAAGAAGAACAACGTCCCTTCATCTGTGCTTTTACTGAAACCACGAGAAGATTTGATCCAAACATGAGTTCAGTTTGGTTTCACATGGTCTTGTCTGAAGTCCAGCTTCCTCACGTCTCCCTCGTTTCTACCAACCACCATTTGTTATTTCCATCATGTCATCTTGTAAGCTCAGCTCTATCTTTACAGCCCTTTCACACAGGGGTAGGAACAACACCTGCCAGGTAACAGGTAACCGCAGCATTAGCAAGGAGTTGAAGGGTTTTTAAATGAATTTGATGAGAGACAGAGACAGTTCTGTTCACCTTACGGTCCAGTCTGAGAGCCACATTCTGCTTCATCCTCATACTGGCTTACGCTGCATTCTTACAGGGTGCAATGAAGAGGCATCAGCCCCGTGTGCACCTCCCGGTTAGGGTTAGGGTTGCTCGACTGAACAGACTTCATTTGGTGAAAACAAGAATAATCATGAGCGGCCCAGGATTAGATGTTCCCCCGTAAAGCCCGCAGTACCGTGCTTTAGTGGAGGATAGACCTGACAGTCATCAGCATAGAGGTGGAACATTATGCTTACGAAAAAGAGGAGGGGCCAGAATGGACCTTTAGGGCACTCCCCATGGTAAATCAGCATTGTTGGACGAGTAATCCCCGCGGTCATAAGGAACATTATTTCTTTTATTTTTATACTATTCTTATTTCTAGTGTTGTTTCGAGTGTGCAGGTGCCCTCCTAGGATTGGTGGACGATGGCCAGGGGACGTTTGGATTGGAAGATCAGCTGGAGCAAAGGTGTTAAAAGGAGCCTGATGAGATGCAGCTGTGTTCTTCATCCTCCACTCGTTCCTATCAGCCACCACTTGATGCTCTGTGTTTGCGTGATGCCCTCGTGCTGTTGGGACGAGTACCTGCCATTCGAGGATTGTGCAGGGGTGAACCGCCTTTTTCTTTGCATTCCTGTTTTCTCCTGTTTGGATAGTCAGGATCAGGATTAGCGTTAGGTAAGTTTGGTTGTCAGTTATTTCCTCTAAGTTTGTAGGTCAGTTGTCATCCTGGAGTTAGAGGGGTTTTGTTTATTGTTTTGGACGTCGGTTCACCCTGAGTTATTAATCCTCCCTCGTCCTTAGTTCATCGCCTTGATCTAGTGAATAAATTATTGTACTCGGACTTCTGGTGTGGTGGTTTGGAATTGGTGGAAGATGGAACCATGTTGATGTTACAGCCTGGTCCTCCTAGACGGGTTGTAACACTCACACAGAAGCCCCCCCCCCCAAAGGTCAGGACATATTCATTGCAGAGCTGAACCTGTCATGTCCACCTATGGTCCAAATGCTGCTGTCAGGTCCAAGAGTAATAAAACCGGTGCATCTTCAGAGTCCCTGCCCATTAAAATGCCAACAAGGACCCGTCAAGAGCAGACTCTGTGCTGTGCTGGCTTTCAAAACCAGACTGAAAAAGCTAAAGTGTCTGATGTTCTCTTTAAACGGACCTTAGGTGGATGTACACAACCGTCTCTAGGATGGGAACGCAAATAAAGGCCTAAAGATAAAATCAGAAGAGTCTTAGTCTACTTCCTTCAAGAGAGGGCTCACCACTCCTTAAAGGGTGAGTCACACCCTGGGTCGAGTCTTACTTCACCAACACTTCCTGTTAGACAAATGCGCCTAAAGGAGGCGTCGCCTGGCGGACTGAGAGAGCAGCACTGAGGCAGTGATCAACAGCACCCCCCACACACTCTATGTTTTTCAGTCCCAACAACGGGTCATTAACAAGTGTACACACACCTGCAGCAGACTCACTGCTCAGTACAAGAACCAATAGAGAAACTGCTGCAGGCTGGAGGATATCCTGTCCACCACAATCACTAGCAGAAAGAGGGAGGTAAGCGGCTCCGAGCCATAACATTTCATACCGGCAGGCCGAGACTCAGCTGCAGTCCAGCGCCGCGCAGCCAGGTAGTCCCATACCGACAGCGTCACACTGCACCGCTACAGCCATCAGCAGAGCTTCATCCTGCAGATGGACATGTCTTAGGAACCCAATCCCCCATGACAACCCCCCCCCCTCTCTCTCTCTCTCTCTCTCTCTCTCTCTCCATCTCTCCATCTCTCCATCTGTCCATCTGTCCCTCCATCTGTCCATCTGTCCATCTCGCTCTCTCTCTCTCTCTCTGTCCCTCCCCCTCTCCCTCTCTCTCTCTCTCCATCTGTCCCTCCATCTGTCCATCTCTCCATCTGTCCATCTGTCCCTCCATCTGTCCATCTCTCTCTCTCTCTCTCTCTCTCTCTCTCTCTCTCCATCTCTCCATCTCTCCATCTGTCCATCTGTCCCTCCATCTGTCCATCTCTCTCTCTCTCTCTCTCTCTCTCTCTCTCTCTCTCTCTGTCTGTCTCTCTCTGTCTTTCTCCATCTCTCTCTCTCTCTCTCTCTCTCTCTCTCTCTCTCTCTCTGTCTGTCTCTCTCTGTCTTTCTCCATCTCTCTCTCTCTCTCTCTCTCTCTCTCTCTCTCTCTCTCTCTCTGTCTCTCTCCATCTCTCTCTCTCTCTCTCTCTCTCTCTCTCTCTGTCCCTCTCTCTCTCTCTGTCTGTCCCTCCCCCCCCCCTCTCTCTCTCCATCTCTCCATCTCTCCATCTCTCCCTCCATCTCTCCATCTCTCTCTCCATCTCTCCTTCTCTCTCTCCATCTGTCCCTCCCCCTCTCCCTCTCTCTCTCTCTCTCTCTCTCTCCATCTCTCCATTTCTCTCTCCATCTGTCCCTCCATCTGTCCATCTCTCTCTCTCTGTCTCTCTCTCTCTCTCTCTCACACACACCAAACACACTACGCAAGATACCCAAGTTGTTTGGACGCATCCAATCTGGTCAGCTACACTCACTGAGACAGAACTATGTCTCGTTACACCAAATGCAGAACATCTCGTACGAGAAGCACTGCTGGGATGCGCTCTGGCAGGACACCTGCACCCGCAGAGATATCCTTATATCTCAGTGCAACCACACACACCTCTCCCCCTCCTACTAAGCACAGCACACAGTAACACACTACAGTCAGATCTGGACTTCACTGAGACATAACTAAAGCCTCAGCACATCTCATCTCAATGGGTTGACTGCAGACAGCCTCTCGGAACAACCACTTGAAGATACACTTCCCATAAAAACCAGAAACCAGGTGCTCAAGATTGGACCTGATCTCGAGTGAGCGTGCACACCTTTGGTTTCCATAGCAAACTCTGCAAAGCCATCGGGCGGAGGGGGGATCCATTTAGACCAATCTCCCAACCCTAACCCTACAGAACCACAAAAGACTAAAAGAGTCCACGAGATTAGAGCAGTTCTTTACCATCACCTTTCCTGGACAACACATATGTGTTAAAATCCCCAAGGATTAAAACCCGATCATACTTTGGAAAAGCCTCACCAAGAAACTCAGATAAGCCATTCACAAAGTTTGTGTTAAATCTTGGTGGACGGCACAAGAGCATGATGGGAGCTGGGAGAGACTGGCGACTGATGGAGGCACACGTTCACAGATCAAATCACCAACAGCCCTCCTCCATTACCCGAAGGTCTCAGGATACTAAAATATGCAGTCATTGGGGAGTAGCTCCACAAAAACAGTGGATTCCCCTGTAGGGACCCAAGATTCTGTAATATAGAGGTAATCCCGTCCAAAGAAGTCAAAGAGTTACTCATCGAAGACCTGGCATAAACCTGACGGTGGACAGTACCAACCAGGCTGAACCGTCCTGCTCCCACAGTGAGGGCTACGGTAAGTGACGTGTCAGCTGACGTTTCGTAAGTTCTGCCAATAACTTCCCTACAGCTAACGCGTTCTGGGGGTGACAGGAGGCGACACGGGACAATCTGGTCACAGCTGACAACTGCCACCATCCAGGAAGCTGGGGGGTCCAGCAGATGACACGGCTGCCTGCGATGAAGACCACAAACTCCCGACAGACCTCTGGATAGCTGTGTTCTTAGCTTCACCAGGCGTCCGCCATATTTACCCCATCTCTGATGCCTCCTCCATCGAGGTAAGTTCAGTACCCAGCACAGGAACTCAAGGACTCCTGAAAGTAGCGGAGACCTATCTTGTCCGTTTTCACAAAAATGCATCAGTCGAAGCTCCAGTGGGTCCCAGCATCACATGTAAGTCATGAGCATACCATACCAGAACCACAGTGATGACCAAGGGAGTGGCAGGCGGGCTACCACACGTGTCTTCACCTCCTTCCTTTGTTGGTCATTTTGTCTCATCTGTCCATCCCAGATTGTATGTGTATGTGTGTGTGTGTGTGTACTCACTGCGACCATTCAGTGTGTGTGTATCCACCACAGCTGTATGCTGGGAGTTGTTGACCATCAGAGTCATTTCCTGTCTCGAGGTCAAGGTTTCTTTCCTCTTCTTTGCCAACTTCCTGTGGACACAAAAACAAGTGGAGTGACGAGATCTGTCTTCCCGAGTTTGGAGTATCACAAACCAGGTCCTGGTGGAGCAGCGATGGACACAGAAACACACACATGTAGATGGAAACAAGTCTCAAACAGAAAACTAGGGAGACAGAAACTGGGAGGAATCCAACCTCAGACAAAGATGAAGACGTTAGAATAAAGCTAAGGGACTGATGAGCGGAGGGTGGTGACGGACACTGGGAGACACTACTGAAGAACAATGTAAGTGCTGAGGGACCAGGGAATACAGGGACACAACAAGACAGGAAGGAGACATAACCAGGTAACCTATTACCTGGTACATCTTTGTTCTGGTTTTCGTGTCTAGAGACGGGGACGAGTGAGACATCTTTGGTTTAAAACGTCTTTGAGCAACATGTGGAAAGCCTTTGGGGTTAACACGTGTTCTGGGTCTCATTAACAGCACACATGTACGCACAGCAGGAGAAAGAACACTGATACTACGGTCCAGGATGGGGAACCCCTGGAACCAGCCTGACTCGGCTCCTCCTCAGAGTCCATGACAGCTGAGGCTGAAAACCAGACTCCAGCCAGTGGCATGCGAGGGCAGCAGTCTGTTTTGAATATTGCTGGGGACAGTTATGATCATTCATAATTTCAATGACTCATTACAGTATGAACTGCAGTGCAACGACAGGTGTGGAAAATCAGGGCTTTATTCAAAAACTATAAGTTTAAACTGCGGAACTACCAGTCACCGAACGAGCTTTTACCCTCGGCACCATCGCGGCGCATGTAAACCTGCTCATAACATGGTGTGTAGCTAACCCCTGTCAGGACATGCTTAACTACATATTCCCTCACCAGAACCACTATCCATGGTCTCACAGCAGAACCGTTCTTCACCATGATCAACAGAACCACCTGGAACCAACGTCAGACAAAAGTGTGCTAGGAATGATGAGCCAGTGGTGGACATTACCCTAAAGCTAACAGCAGGGGAGCTAACGGACTAGCTACTGTTTAAGATCCATCATGTTTGATGACTGATTGGAGGGAACAGGTTTCCCAGCCCAGAGTCCCTTTAGTCATCCCCACGGGGAGCGGGGCCCAATCCAACCCCTTAGAGCTGAGCAGGAAGCAGGAAGGCATCGGGTCCCGTTGTAAGTCTTTAGTCTGACCCGACCGGGATTTGAACCCTCATCTCCCAGTCCCAGGGTGGACACTCTGCCACTAGGACACTGAGGAGGTGCCACACTCTTTCTTGTTTTATTCACAGTTAAAGTATAATGATTAAAATGAAAAATACACATAATAGAGAAAAGGTGTGTGTAGCAGTGCAACAACGAGCCTGCAGCTCTGAACACGGATAACGAAATGTCAACAACAACATTCTCTCCTCAAGGTCCAGTCTTTCAGGACTCTTCATGCCTCCACATAAGGAACACTCGCAGCCCGGACTTCCTACATCAGATATGAACTTCTACAACTTATAAGCTCGATAATCATTAAATAAACGTTTGTTTGTTGCTGCTTATAATAATTATAATATAATGAAATGTTTCATTAACGTGCTGAATGACTGAAGTTTGACATGAATGTTATGTTATGATTACAGTGATTGAAATACGTTTCAGCATGTTTACGTGACGAGGCCATCACCATTTGCACGCACACAAGAACAAGTAAGGTTACGTTAAACTCGACTCACAGGTCTACAGCCAGGCCATCTTAATCTGGCTATGACACAACTACAATGTTATCCCCTCACAGGAGACTGGAAGTCTACACGTAGTCCCTTTAATCAGAGCCTGCCTTCCTCACACCAGCTGGACTGCAGCTCTGAGAGACAATAAAAGATAAACAATAACATTCTCTCCTACCAAGGTCCCCGTTACAGAGGAACTCATAAAATAAACTCCTTCATTCCCAGAAGAAAGACGATTTTATAATTATAAACAATGAAATGTTCATTCATCTGTGTTTAATGATGTATGTTTAGCATGTTTGCTGGATGAGGTCATCACCATTTGCACTCATACAAGACAGAGTAAAGTCAAGTTAACGCATGACACACAGTTAACCTTTTGCCAGATTCGTAGTCTCCAGATCCAAGAGTGTGTGTTCTGAGATTCTTGGTAGCATCTCTCAAACTTGTCAACCCCTGATTGGCTGGCCAAATCCATAATATCAGCCTATTAAAACTAGTGCCTCTGGTTTTTCCCTCAGTGGAGTTCGAACAGTTCAACAGTTCGAGGGTTCAAGAGAAAAGCTTCAGACGGCCATCTGAGCAAAGCTTCTTTAACCCGCAAAGATTTTGACACGTTGTCAAAACCCTTAACCTTCTACGCACCTGCGAAGCTGAGAACAAGATAGTACCTGCAGAACAAAGCTAACATAAACTCCTTCACAGTTATTTTTAAGACGCTCGGTTTCATCTATCGTTGTGACCCGGAGACATCTCAGGTCGCATCGAGGTTTCTCTACGAACCACGTGCAGTGGGGTCGCCGGCTCCTTGACATCTCGGATCCAAACGGGGGTCTCCAGAACGGGTGAGGTAGAACACAGCGAGACAGCGTCTGCATGTGGTTCTGATAATAACAACTTTATAGCTCATACGTAAACCAAACTCTTTGATGTCCAGAAGTCAGCTCTCTGAGAAACGGAGATTCTGACTCCATCACATTATATTCACACATAGGCTCCACCCTTTAGTTCGCATCCACTCACAGAAAATAATAGTTCAAACATCTGGTCACGTTTTAATTGTTTGTAAAATAAATTCTTAATTTCTTTTGTAAACATGACTATTTCCTGAAACAGACCAAGTGAGTACGATCCCTTAATGAATAAAAGAATCCTAGAATCTTCTGACTAAAACAATAAAGACCAGGCAAGGTCATATTCTATATCTAACAGAGTATTGCAGCTTATTGGTCTCAAGTAGTGTTAGTAGTATAAATAGCTCTTAAAGCAAGTCACCTAACCAAATATACTATTTAATCTAACATTACATGACACATAAACAGTCCTTTGCCCATCAGAGCTTTTGACAAGTCATCAAAATGTTTTGTTTGCACCTGCGAAGCTAAGCAACAGTTCCTGCAGGACGAGCTGACATTGTTCCGACTCCTGAAAGAGTCCCAGACGCGCGGCTCCATCCATCTGTTGTGACCTGCAGACAACTCTAAGACCAGCTTAGTGGAGCCGCAGTTTCTTCTACGGACCTCGGTGCCTGGAAGTCCGAGGACTTCAACATTCCGGATCTATCACGAGGGTCTTCGAGTGGGTATGTAGACACACGGATTTCATGTTCTGTGTCCCCTTGGTCCCCAGCCCCCTCCTGTGTGTCCTCTGCGTTCTCCTCATGTGTCTCCTGGTGTTTCCCAGCTTCTCAGGTCTCCCCTAGTCACCCCCGTGTAGTTTTATCTTCTATAGGTTCAGCTTTTCATTTTATTAGTTCCCTTTAGTGTTTGTGTCCTTCCTCCTCTTGTCATCATTTGCTTATCTTTGCCCTTAGTTTCTACGTTTAGTTTTTAGTGTTTTATAGGTGATGTTATCTTCCCCTCTGCTTGGTTTCCCCTCCCATTTAGATAACTGAACGCACCTGTCACCTGTTCCCCTGATTGCTTTCCTCTGTGTTAAAAGCCTGGCTTGTCCTTCAGTGTTGGTTGGGTCATTGTCGTATGTGCTGCGCTGGTCGTTCCCCTCTCGAGTCTCTCCGAGTCCATGCTCATGTGTGAGCTTTGTTAATTTTGAGTTTTCAAGTTTTTGAGTGTTAGTCTTATTTTGTTATTTGGACTTTTGGCACATCCTCCTTAAATAAATGACTTGTTTTTCTTAAAACCTCTCCAGCCTTTGAGTCGTTCTGGGTACTTCAGCATCCTGGGTCCGACCTCCTCTCCTAAACGGGACACAGCCGCGTTTAAACCAGTATACTTAAAAAGAACGATCTAATCAGCAGAGGGTTCGTTTATATTGAAGAGATTGTTACCGGAAGTGACGCAATCGCGTCTTCTTCTCTGACCAAATTCCTTCATCTACCGGTACCGCCACCTGTTGGCAGGAATTAGTCCGGCAACTTCGGCAAAAGCTTATTAAATCCAGTTCTATTTGTCACAAAATTAAAGGTTCTGTGGAGTCATCAAAATGGCTGCAGACTGGGATGAACTTTGGACGGATTTTCTAACTGAAATGAAAAGGGACATTCAACAGCAGCTCTCCAATTTAAACCAGAAATTACAAAATTTGGATGAAAAGATTCTATCTTCAGATAAAAGACGATGCTATTTAGAATGCTTCCTGCCCCGGAGAGGTCTGAACCCTTTCTTCTGCTGATCTGCCTCCAGATGTGGAACAAAACCTGCAACCAGATAAGCTGACTGACTCTGATTTTCAAGAAGTTGAAAAAAAATAATCCGATCCTGCCAAATTGATGATTAACTCATCCGCCTGTGACAACGGTCCAGCACCCCTGGTGTCGAGTCCGCCAAACAGTTCTTGGGACACCTCCTGTCTCCCGGGAGAGCTGGTAAGCCTCTGGTGTCTGTGATACTAGAACAGGCGCTCCGCTACAATGGTCTCCTGGATACAGGTTCAGATTACACCCTCACTCACCAGTCGATGTTCAACCGCATCTGCACTGGTGCAGGAGGAGGAGTAAGACCTCCAGAAAACAATCCATGTGCAGTAGCTGTCCGTGTTTTCGCTTCTTGTCACATGATCTTGTCATCCAGGTCACTCCTCCCCTTCACGATCGGTCCTATGACGTTGCCACATCCCGTGTACATCTGCGAGCGCGGTGCCATGCCTGTGATCCTCGGCATTGACCTTTTGAAGCACCTTGAAGCTTGTATTGATCTGGAAAAGGTGGAACTTTGGTCAGGTGTTGGAGAACCCCTACCCATCATTTTGCCTCCTGACCTTGACCTCCACTGTCTTGCGGTTGGTGACCCCAAGCATGGGGAAATCGCATGCTCCCTGCCGAGCTCAGAACCTGCACCACCACAAACTCAGCTTCCATCAGAGCCGCCCTCTGATGTTTTCTCTCACATTGAACGGGTCGTGGACCAAGCCGATGCTCTTACCAATGAAGCTGAACGAGACAAGCTATGTCAACTTCTGTTAAAATACAAATACTCTCTTTCAGCCGACTCCTGGTACTCCAACTCACCATCTGAGTTGAACATCTTCTTGGACAAAGCCTGCCCTGATGCTCGAGAGACAGGTACCCTCATCTATTTCACCGACATTCTTGTTCGTCAGCGTACCTTGGATGACCACTTATCCGAGCTGGACCACATCATGGGTCAGCTCGCAGCTGCAGGTGCAAAGATTTCTCTCACCAAAGGTCAGTGGCGCAGGTCAAAGGTTCAGTTTGTTGGCCTCCTTGTGGGGCCGCAGGGAGTGCAGCCTCAACATGGCAGAATTCAAGGAGTGGCCACCATCACACCTCCTACGAATGTCTCTGAACTTCGGAGTTGTCTAGGTGTGTGCAACTACTCTCGCCAGTTCGTAGAACAGTACGCTGAGATGGCGAGACCTCTGACTGCCCTTCTGCAAAGGGATGTTCCTTTTGAGTGGACTGAGCAGCAGCAACAGGCCATGGATGACCTGAAGGCTGCACAGCTCCGTGTCTGGCGCTTCCTGATTGTGACAAAGAGTTCCACCTTGAGGTCGGGTTCTCATCCAACTGCTTGAGTGCCGGTCTCTATCAGGTATATGACTGCGACAGGCGTGTCGTAGCCTATGCTAGTAAGCTCTTGTTCGGTCCTGAGTTAAAATACTCTGACTGTGAAAAGGCTTTGCTTTCCATCATGTGGGCGGTGAAACACTTTTCCAGCTACATTGATGGACAGAAAATCATCAGAAACTCTACATCAGCCAGTGACCTTCCTTACAGTCAACGCATCAGAGATGGTGTGGTGACCAATGCACGCATTGCGTCATGGCTGCTTGCTCCTCAGAGCTTCGACATTGAAGTACGCTGCACGTGTCTCAGTTTCACTTGTCATCTACCTTCTTGGAAAAGTAACGGGTTCTTAATCTCTAACTGGAAGCCCGTTAAACATCCAAGACCTTTTCATGGCTTGTGATGCCCTAACGACATAACATGACATGCAGATCTATTGGCGTATAGATGATGAATCATCAAAGGTCTTTCTCGTGCACCCGGAACTGAAAAGGATCTGAACGATCTTGCAGACTCTCTTGCCAAACAAGGTGCAGCTGTAGGTACCCCATGGTATTTCATCCCCTTGTGGCTCCCTGACGATGTGTCTTCTCGGTCAGACCCACCCCGCATGTGTGTCGTGACTCAAGCTCAGGCCGCTAACGCGTCCACCTCTTGACCATCCGATGGTTTTGTGTGTGTTCAACCTGTCTTGTCTGAAAACGACCTTGTCAGTCTTCAGTCCCAGGACCCTGCTATCAGCAGGATGATCCTGTACCTTTCTGATCCAACAGCTCATCTGCCTTCTTCTGTCGAGCTTGACTCCGTGCCTGAGCTCCGTGCTCTCTTTCGTGTTCATGTCATTCCCTCTTTAAGTGTTGTTAACTACAACAGCGCCGTCAGAGTGACCAGTCTGTCCACAGCCTCCAAGGTTGGTGACACCCACAGAGTCTGTGTTGTCTCTGCAGCAGGATCACTTCACCCTGGGGTGGAAAAACCACCTGTCCCAGATGAGGTTGACGGTTGCAGTGGCACTCCACCTGAGACTCCGCATCCTGCAGTGGAAACACCACCTGCCGAAGGGGGAGTTGATGGTGGCGCTGAGACTCCGGCTGAAGCCCAGTACCTTGCGGTGGGGACACCACCTACCAAAGGGGGTGTTGACTGTCACCCTGTACCACTAATGGCTCACCCTGATCTCTCTGACTACACTTGCGCGTCGACCGAGGGCCATCCAGAGCGCTTACCTGCTGGAGGCTAGGAGGGAGATCTGGCCGTCTGGTTGGGGTCTGGGGTGGTGGGTTGCTGTGCTCAGCGTTGGGCGGGGGAGCCTGCTCATCAGCACCCCAGCAGAAAGTGTCGAACTCTGGTAACCGGTGATGGTTGTACCCAATGTGCAGCAGTACCGGGACCAGAGTGAATAGGGTGTGTATGGGGAGCATGAGTGGGTGTCCGGCGTGCATTTTTGTAAGTCTTGGGTTGTATGTGCATGTGTGAGCATGAGGGAGGGAGTGTGTGACTGTGTTTGTGTATGACTGTATATGTCAGGTGGGGCCTTTGACTCCTCCCCTCTCCTGGGACCTCCTTTGATGATATAGATCTTTGTCTCCCCTCCCCCTGCCACACCTGGTGTGAGGGGTTGTGCCTTGGTCTGCCTGAGTGTTCGTGGCAACCGGGTCTGGGGGTTTAAGATTTTGGCATCTGCCTGTTAGATCCCGGTGGCTGCCTGGTGGGGTCTGGGTCCCTGGGCTCTGCTGGGTCCCCGGCGGGGGTGGTCGCCCCTGGGTCCTGGGTCGCTGGGTCCCGGGCTCGGCCGGCTAGGGGGTGGGAGGCTGCGGGCGGGCCTGTGGGCTTGCCGCTGATATCTCCCGGGACTCTGCCGGCTGCTGGTTGTGGCCCCCCGGGGCGATCCTCTGTGCCTCTCGAGGGGGGCGGGGGCCTTTCTGGTTGCAGCCTCCTTGGGGTTCCTGTGTTCTGGGGCAGCGCCTGGATCTCTGGGACTTGGAGCTCCCTCCGTCTCCTACACATCTTTGGGGGGCAGATCTGTGGTCCCTCACACTCTCTGTTGGACGCTCCTATAGAGAAACCTTACATAAACAAGCGCGTGTACACACACAGGTGCTCACATGGTGCTCTCAAAAGTATGGGCTTGGGCACGTTAAACACAGGTCTTAAGACTATGGTGGGCACTTAATGCACTGTGATTTATTATCGTGATTCTTCAGTTAAACAATGTTGATTATATATTTCTTCAAGTTGACGCAGTGATAGCTAGATCTTGTTGTATTGTTGTTGTGTCCCATTTTTTGTTCTTTTGCTTTTTTTTTGTCTCTTTCTGCAGGTCTAGAAGCAGACTCTTGTTCATTATTGTTTATTTTTGTGGACCCCCCCCCCCCCTACCACCACCACCACCACCTTTTGTCTTTTCCTTTCTCTTTCACCTCTGTCTCCGTGTCTGGTCGGAATTACAAAGCATTCAAAAACAATAACAATAAAGTTTTAAGTATCAGGCGTGACATTAAAAGCAGACGCTTTGATGCTCCACCTGAGAGTAAGTCTGTAAGGCTTGTCACCTGCATTCAGACATCAATTCTGCTTGCTTCACAGCCAGACAGGACACGGTATAAAAACAAAAGAAAAGTATTGAATATGCGGGACTGTCCTGAACAAAGTGGGACATCTGGCCACCCTAGCTACATCGTAGCCACAGCTGCTGTACATTGGGACCACTGGTCCTCTCTGACCACGACCAGAAGTGAGGAGGGTGAAACGCCTTGCCCAAGAACACAACAGCAGAATTCTCTGCAGGGAACTGGGATAAATTCAGCAACCCTCCGATTACTGGACAAGCCTGTACCTCCAGAGCTGCTGCTGCCCCTAAGTAGACAGCACGCGTCCTGTACCTAAACTTGAAAAACAAGTTTTTAAACATGGTGGCAACAAAACTGTCAACTATAAATGTTGTTGGGAATGTGACAATCAGAAGTATTGGTTGGGACATGTCCCAGCGGCCCCAGATAAAAAGACACCAATGGTGGCATCAAACCAACAAAGAAGAGAAGCTAAGAAATATCATAGCAGAGATGGAAAATGCTAATGATACTGTTGACCACAGCTGATTGTTCTGCTGTCCAACTGAGGAGTTGGTTAGAGCTTCAGTTACCCGAGGGTTAGGGTTAGGGT
>NC_091747.1:64955665-64978165 GCF_043380555.1 Nothobranchius furzeri
ATGGCTTACACGACCCTCATACTGCAGTGTTTTAGTGTGGAAGGCTCTAGAACCCCTACGCTGATCAGAACCACGCTCTGAAACTCACCTCATCTACCCCGCCAGCCTTTCCGTGGTAGGACAGCAGAACTAGACGCTCGGCAGCAGGTCTGCAGCAGCGACCTAACGAGGAGACTCTGGCAGGGTGGGAGGGCGTGTTTCTCACCCAGCAGCTTCCTGCTGTATTGATTCTGACCTCCATTTGGTCACAGAGTGGAAATCAAACGCACCCCGTCTACACTGAAAAACCTCATTAAAGCTGAACAAGAACCTCTCATTTCTCAGCCTGTGTAATATCAGAGGCAGAGATCAGAGCTGTATCGACCCAGCAGACAAGCCAGACTCAGACTCGAGACACTGTAGACAACCCCCAACACACACACATTTATTTAAATGTGTGCTTCTGTTGCCTGAAGCCATTTCGCTCCAGGCGACTGAGAGAAAAAGAATAAAATGCTCTTTCATCTACATTTCTCTCTCATCTTCAGCATTCTCCAAACACTGAAGCCTTTTCCAGCGTGTGTCGGAGTGTGTGTGCATTTGTGTGTCCCAGCAGGGCTGTGTGTTTGATGTCGGAGACTAAAGTCAGTCCAGATACAGTTTAATGGTGATTATTAAGATCTGCTCCATCAGTCGTCCTGCTGTTGGGGAGAGTGTGTGGACAGCATTGTCTCTTTGAAGTTGGGCTAGGGTTAGCATCAGACGCTCCTCATGTGTGCACCTCACATCTACAGACCCACCGTGCTCAGTAACTCAACAATATCAAGTAAATCTAGGCAATAATCCTAATTAGCTTTGGGATTACATAAAGACCTAGATTGTTAATCTACTAAAACATTGACCTAGTCTATACTGAACCATGTTTGGACTTTACAACCGATTAGCTTCTAATTCTGGTTTCCTCCTTTGGAACATGACTGACTCATTTAAACAGACTGTATGTAAAACAAACCCAACTGGGTCAGCGGGACTTCGACAGACAGACTGGGCCAGTGGCTGCTGGGATGCTGATCTGTGATCCGTTTGTGGTGAAAAGGAAATAAGCATGAAAGGGAAAATATGAATTTTCTGGTCAGATGCTCTTCCAGCCCTCACTTCTGGTCATGAAATTTGTGCAGGAACAAGCTCGGTGTTGTGGTCTGTCCAGTGGGACAGGGTCACTGCATCAGATAACCTCAACAGCTGCTACACAAAAGGATGTCACAAACACAGAAGAGCCGGGAACCATCCGTCCATCTACACCTGAAGGACAAAAGTCGTCCGTCTGAAGAAGAAGAAGAAGAAGAAGAAGAAGAAGAAGAAGAAGAAGAAGAAGAAGAAGAAAATATCATTTCTATAACGCCTCTCAAGATAAAAATCACGAGGCGCTTCACAAAAACAAAAAAAGTAAAAATAAAAAAAGGAATTTAGAAAATGGTTAAACATATATTTAAAGTGAGCAAAAATAAACAATTGTGATAAAAACATGTTAAGAAAGAGAGAGAGTGAACAGGAAAGAGGGAAACCAGTGGATCCTGAGGAAGGTGGAATAGGTGGGGAGAGCAGAATAAAGAGAGAGAGGTGAAGAAGGTCATACAAAAGCCAGCTTGAACAAGTGAGTCTTCAGCTGCTTTTTAAAGGAGACCACTGAGTCCACTGATCTCAGGCTCAGGGGGAGAGAGGTCCAGAGTCTGGGGGCCACAGCAGCAGATGATCTGTCACCTTTGACCTTTAGCCTGGTGCTGCACAACCAGTAGGCTTTGATCACTGGACCTCAGGGACCTGCTGGGGGTGTAGGGACTAAGAAGATCACCAATGTAAGATGGTGCTTGTCCATGTAAGGCCCTATAGACCAGAACCAGGATCTTGAAATGAACCCTGAAGTTGACTGGCAGCCAGTGAAGCTGGAGGAGAAGCGGGGTGATGTGGGTGTGTTTGGAGGACTTGGTCAGAAGCCGAGCACAGGCGTTCTGAACCACCTGTAGACGGTTCAGGGAGGTTCTGCTCAGACACGTGAAAAGAGAGTTACAGTAGTCTAAGCGTGAGGAGATGAAGGTGTGGAGAACTGTCTCAAGTTCAGAGCGGGACAGAATGGGACTCAGCTTAGCAACGTTCCTGAGATGGAAGAAGGAAGAGCGAACAAGAGAACTGACATGAGAATCCAGGGTTAGAGCTGGGTCAAAGGTCATGCCAAGATTCCTGACAGAAGGTTTGGTGTGAGAAGCAAGCTGACCAAGAGAGTCTCTGACTTTGGGAACCAGCTTGTCTGGGGCACAGATGAGGATCTCAGTCTTATCTTCATTCAGCTGAAGAAAGCTCCCACCATCCAGGTTCTGATGGAGTCTAAGCAGGTGTGTAACAGCTGCAGCTTAGACATCTCATGGGGCTTAAAGGAGATGTACAGTTGGATGTCATCTGCATAAAGATGGTAGGAGATTCCTTTGAAGGAGCTCAGGATGTGCTGAAGAGGAAGCAGATAGAGGAGGAAGAGCAGAGGCCCCAGCACAGAACCTTGTGGGACACCATGGGTAAGAGAGGTGGTGGAGGACCTAAACTTGGAGACGGCCACAGAAAAGGAGCGCTCAGAGAGATAAGAGGAGAACCACTCCAGAGCAGATCCTGATAGGCCTACCCAGTCTCTCAGCCTCTCCAGTAGCAGGTGATGGTCAACAGTGTCAAAGGCTGCAGTCAGGTCCAGCAGGACCAGAACAGAACAGTCCCCTGCATCACTGTGAGTCAGAAGGTCATTAGAGACCCTAAGAAGAGCTGTTTCAGTAGAATGAGCTCTACGAAAACCTGACTGGAAGCTATCATAGATGTTCTGTTCATCAAGAGCAGCTGTGAGTTGTTTAGCCACAACCTTTTCCAAGATCTTGGAGATGAACGGAAGTTTAGAGATGGGTCTGAAGCTGCTATGGAGAGAGGGGTCGAGACTCGGTTTTTTAAGAAGCGGGTGGATTACAGCGTTCTTAAAGTAAGCAGGGACCTGACCAGAAACCAGAGAAGCATTAATTATAGAGAGCACGCTGGGACCGATGGACTGAAAAGCACTTTTAAACAAAGATGAGGGTAAGATGTGGAGGGGGCATGCAGAGGTCTTCATAGAGTTAACTAGTTTGGTTAACTCAGGCAAAGAAACAGGAGCAAAGCTATCTAGGATGATGGGCCTGGTTGGAGTCGGGAGAGGCGGCGATAAGGCTGAAGGAGAGATGCTAGATCTAACCTTATTGACTTTGTCCACAAAGAAAGACAGAAAGTTCTCACAGTCTGTAACAGAGTGGATGGAGGCTGTAGGAGAGGCAGGAGAGACGATGCTGCTGATGGTGTTAAACAGCACCTTGGGGTTCCCTTTGCTCTGGGACACCAGGTTGGAGAAATAGGAAACCCTGGCGTCTCTGACTGCAGAGTTAAAGGATGTCAGAAGATCCTTTAGATGCAGCAGATGGACGTGGAGATGGGTTTTCTTCCACAAACGCTCAATTTTTCTGCATTGGTGCTTCAGGCTGCGAAGGCTGTCAGTTAACCAGGGAGTAGGGTTCACTGCAGGACCTGATCTGGTTCTGACAGGACAGATGTTGTCCAGAATGGAGAGGCAGTGCTCGTTAAACTGAGAAGTTAAGGAATCTGGGTCGTTATCAGAAGAACAGGGTGGATCAAAAGCAGCAGAAAAATTTCTAGCTGTGCTCTCATTAAGAAAACGAGAACTAACCATACGGCGAGCAGGAGGTGGGGACGCAGAAACTGACAAGTTAAAGAAAATGCAATGGTGATCTGAAATATAAACGTCCTCAGGACAAACACTGTCAGCATTTAGACTCAGGGTCAAAACAAGGTCTAGAGTGTGCCCCCTGGTGTGTGTGGGGCCAGAAACATGCTGGGTAAAGCCGAAGGAGTCCATAAGGCTGGAGAAATTCATGGCAAAGAGATCAGAGGGATCATCAACGTGGATGTTAATGTCACCAACAATCACCAGTCTGGACAGCTTCACAGTGGAGGATAGAAAGTCACTAAACTCCTGAAGGAAAGAACTGTTTGGACCAGGTGGACGATAGACCACAGCACAGTAGAACGGGTCCTTACGCCCGACTTTAATCAGCTGCAGTTCAAAGGAAGCAAAGTGACCAGAGGTTGTAGAGCTACATGGAAGATGGTCTCTGAAAACAACAGCTAGGCCTCCACCACGACCAGAACCCCGGGGCTGGCTAAGAAAAGAATAACCACTCGGGCAGAGTTCAATCAGACCAGAATAATCAGATGTTTGCTGCCAAACTTCAGTCAGAAACAGAAAATCCAGGTTTTTAGACAGAATTAGATCATCGAGCAGGAAGGACTTATTGCTAACAGAGCGGGTATTTAATAGAGCCATGCTGAGTGAGGTGGAGGAATCAGAAACTACAGAAACAGCTGGAGTTAGTGGACGTACATTAGCAGGGTTAGATCCACGGTGTTTATAAAAACCACTTATGGAGGGAACAGGAGAGGAAACCACTGAGGAATGAGGATAAACCGACCTTAAAAACTTGGATGGATGAACCGCGTCGCAACGTGGCCTGGCGGGAATGTGGAAGTGGTGCTCAGGTCACCAAACAAAGGACAAGCTAGAAGATCACGCTGATGTTTACCAGATAAACCACGCTTTAAGAGAAGTCTTATTCTCACCTGGATTCCTGCTCGTTTACCTCTTTTCCTCCAACGTTTTCCCGGGACCGGATAAACGTCGCTGGAGGCGTCCTGGTGGGAATCATTTGGCTCCGGGCCAGTGCGCCACTCAGGTAAACAAACAGGGAGGTAGGTCCTCGGTGCATCTTGGGCGATTGTGAACAAACGGAAGGACAAAAGAGTCTGGCGATCATAGGAGATGGTAGCAGGGACACTACTGAAGAGGATCGCAGACAGGAGCAAGGTGGAAAAGAGGAGGTTAGTGGAGAAAAGTTTGAAAAAGTGGCCGGTGACCGCGGCTAGGCCAAGCACAGGCGCCATCTTGTTACCAACCGGAGACCGTTTACTCTGAAGAAAATAATGGACACATTTTGGACAGGGTAGACAGACGGTGTGTGAGAGGAGTGAAAGACGTCATCTATGTGAAACATGAAAAACCCAACATGTAAAATTGCTGTTACTAAATTCCCGACACCACAAAACACGTCGGAATTTGCCCACCCTGACGTGATTCATGAGGCTTTAGGCCCTAACCCTCCAGGTCGAGTGATATCAAAGACCTTAACGACGGGACCCGACACCTCCCTACTGGGCACTCAGCTTTAAGGGGTTGGATTGGGCGTTAAACCACCAAATGGTTCCTGAGCGCAGCTGCAGCTTACCGCTCCCCCAGCGGGTGTGTCAGATGCGGGGAACACACACTTTTAGAGACTAACTTTCACAGGTGTCTGTTAAGATGGTCAGCACCAACAATACAAACAGGAAGCTGAATAGAGGGAGGGGCCACGGACTCATGACCTTGATAGCTTCATTAGTAATAACAATGGCCTCACCAGTCAGTGCATTTCCATGCAAGCGCTTGCCCTAAGTAGAGCGACGAATGCATGCGTTCGCGTTAGTTTTGCTAAAAGTTAAGTGGCTCTAACCGTGCTGAAGCTGCCAGATAGAGAGGTAGGAAAACGACTGCGTCTACGTGTAAACGGATCAGTTGAGCTGATACCGCTAACGTCCAGAGGTGGCGAGACAAAGTAACACGTGTAACACCGTCAAACACGTACCCAATCAGCTGTGCTGCAGTGATGCTGATGTCCATTCCTTCAGCCGTTGTTCATATCCTGTTTTAACTTCTGCTTCTCTCCTGCCAGTGTTTGTCTACTATAAATCAACCAGAAGACCGCTGAAACAAAAGGTCTCCCCTGCTGCACCAGAGTTTTCTAACGGACGTGTCAACTAGGATAAAGGCTGCTAGTTAATGATTTCAGACTAGCGGGATGGACGTAGATATACATGTAAACACACACTCATACAGTGAGTTAATCTTTGGGTGGTACGATTGATCCCGGCAGAGAATTCAGTCGTTGTGCTCTTGGGCACGACACCCCATTCCTCCTCATTGGTCCCCTGATCAATAACATGAATAATTGCAGCCTACTCTCATGTGCACTTCCATCAGTCTTCAAACAGAATCGGAGTTTAGACACTGACAATCTGTCTAATTTCCTCCCCAATTTGAAAACTTATATTCCTGCCAAAGGTCATGAAAAAGCTCTGCATGAACAACTATGCAACATCTTGAAGTCTACAACTTTTTTGACCAGTTGCGACCTGTTTTCAGGTCCCTGTATACACAGTCCACCTGTACTTTTCTACTGAACGACATTCTGACAGCTACTGACTCAGGTTCTCACTCCGCAACCTCTCAGCTGCATAAGACACTGTTGATGACTCCACTGATTCAGCATCTTACATCATGGATTGGGCTCAAAGAGTCGGCACTGGATTGGTTTAAGTCATATTCAACAGATAGAAGTGTTAATGTCTGTGTCAATAACTGTTCCTCAATGCCCTTTTTTCTTCCTTGTGGGGTTCCTCAGGGTTCCATACTGGGACTCTTTCTTTTTTAAATCTACGCCCACCCCTTGGGTTTTATTCTGAAAAACCACGCAGTTAATTACCACATATATGTCAATGATTGTCAAATCTAGCATGATTCATAATTCCTGAAGCATTCATTGTCTGTTTTCTGGACTGTCTCTCTGAGGTCTCAATTTCCTTCTTCTGGAAGAAGGAAAACTGAAGCTGTTCTCTTTTCTCCCAAAAACCCCACCATCCATGTCCAGATCTTACTCCTCTCTCTGTTTCTCTCTTACCCTGTGTGACTAGTATCGGTTTTCCATGTCTTCTCAGTTTCAAGATCAGTATTCAAGATCTGTACACCTCTAGGACATTGAGGCGTGCAGGTCGGATAATAGCTGACTCGTGTCACCCGGGACACAGTCTCTTCGACTCGCTCCCATCTGGCAGAAGGCTCAGATCCATTCGGACCAGAACCTCTCGCCACAAAAACAGTTTCTTCCCCACTGCAGTTGGACTTTTGAATGAACATCCTAGGGCAGCCCACTCAAGTTGATTGGTCCCAGTCACGTGACCCGATGCTGTGCTTGAACCATTCAACAAACACTCAGATTAATACCTACACGGAGTAGATAGCTGCTTCTCTAATTCTTGCCACTTTTTACATTAATAATTTTATCATGAGTGTTTTATCAGTTCTTATATTTGCTTATCTCTTAATAAATTTTTTTTCTATCTTACCTTCTGCACCAAAATACCGCAGCAATTTCCTAATGTTGTGACTTGGCACACATATGGCAATAAAAAACTTCTGACTTCTGACTTCTTTAATTCAACTATTGCATCTTGTTTCGTTCAACTCCGTTTTATAACAACAGACCACGGTAGATCAGGTGGCAGAGACTTTCCATCACCTCAATGTGGCTAAGTCAACCAGCCCCAATATATTCCTGCTTCTACTCTAAAAATGTCCAGTGAGAAACTTGCACCAGTTTGGCAACCTATATTCCAACTGTCCTTAGACACTCATACAGTTTAGAAAAGGTTGTGCATTGTCCCAGTTCCAAGGATAAAATGTCCAAAGAAGTGCAACGATTATTTTCCTATCGCTTTAACTCCAATGAAATCACTGGAAAAGATCGTCTTCGTCTTCCTCCGCTTATCCGGGTCCGGGTCGCGGGGGCAGCATCCCAATTAGGGAGCTCCAGGCCGTCCTCTCCCCGGCCTTGTCCACCAGCTCCTCCGGCAGGACCCCAAGGCGTTCCCGGACCAGATTGGAGATGTAACCTCTCCAACGTGTCCTGGGTCGACCCGGGGGCCTTCTGCCGGCAGGACATGCCCGAAACACCTCCCCAGGGAGGCGTCCAGGAGGCATCCTGACCAGATGCCCAAACCACCTCAAATGGCTCCTTTCGATCCGGAGGAGCAGCGGTTCTACTCCGAGTCCCTCCCGAATGTCCGAGCTCCTCACCCTATCTCTAAGGCTGAGCCCGGCCACCCTACGGAGGAAACTCATTTCGGCCGCTTGTATCCGCGATCTCGTTCTTTCGGTCATTACCCAAAGCTCATGACCATAGGTGAGGATTGGGACGTAGATCGACCGGTAAATCGAGAGCCTGGCTTTCTGGCTCAGCTCCCTCTTCCCCACGACAGATCGGCTCAGCGTCCGCATCACTGCAGACGCCGAACCAATCCGCCTGTCGATCTCCCGATCCCTCCTACCGTCACTCGTGAACAAGACCCCGAGATACTTAAACTCCTCCACTTGAGGTAGGACCTCTCCCCCGACCCGGAGGTGGCAAGCCACCCTTTTCAGGTCGAGAACCATGGTCTCAGATTTGGAGGTGCTGATCCTCATCCCAGCCGCTTCACATTCGGCCGCGAACCTACCCAGCAAGAGCTGAAGGTCAGAGCTGGATGAAGCTAGGAGGACCACATCATCCGCAAAAAGCAGAGACGAGATTCTCCTGCCACCAAACTCGACACACTCCACACCACGGCTGCGTCTAGAAATTCTGTCCATAAAAGTGATGAACAGAACCGGTGACAAAGGGCCGCCCTGGCGGAGTCCAACCCTCACTGGGAACAGGTCCGACTTACTACCGGCTATGCGGACCAAACTCACGCTCCTCTGGTAAAGGGACTGAATGGCCCTTAACAGAAAGCCACCCACCCCATACTCCTGGAGCGTCCCCCACAGGGTGCCCCTGGGGACACGGTCATAAGCCTTCTCCAAATCCACACAGCACATGTGGATTGGTTGGGCAAACTCCCATGCCCCCTCCATCACCCTTGCAAGGGTATAGAGCTGGTCCACAGTTCCACGGCCAGGACGAAAACCACATTGCTCCTCCTCTATCTGAGATTCAACTATCGATCGGACCCTCCTCTCCAGTACCTTGGAGTAGACCTTTCCAGGGAGGCTGAGGAGTGTGATCCCCCTATAGTTGGAACACACCCTCAGGTCACCCTTCTTAAAGATGGGGACCACCACCCCGGTCTGCCACTCCCTAGGAACTGCCCCCGATGACCACGCAATGTTGTAGAGACGTGTCAACCATGACAGCCCTACAACATCCATAGCCTTGAGATACCCAGGACGAACCTCATCTGCCCCCGGGGCTCCGCCGCTGTGTAGTTGTTTGACTACCTCAGCAACTTCTGCCCCCGAGATCGGACAGTCCATCCCCAGGCCTCCCAGCTCTGGTTCCTCCTCGGAATGCGCATTGGTGGGATTGAGGAGCTCCTCAAAGTATTCCTTCCACCGTCCGACTATAGCCTCAGTTGACGTCAGCAGCTCCCCATCCCCACTGTAAACAGTGTGAGCGAGTTGCTGCCTTCCTCTCCAGAGGCGCCGGACAGTTTGCCAGAACCTCTTTGGAGCCGATCGATAGTCTTTCTCCATGGCCTCACCAAACTCCTCCCACGCCCGAGATTTTGCCTCGGCAACTGCCATTGCTGCACCCCGCTTGGCTATCCGGTACCTGTCAGCTGCCTCCAGAGACCCACAGACCAGCCACGCCCTGTAGGCCTCCTTCTTCAGCCTGACGGCTCCCCGAACCTCTGGTGTCCACCAGCGTGTACGGGGGTTGCCACCACGACTGGCACCGGCCACCTTACAACCACAGCTAGCAACAGGAAAAGAAAAAGGTAACACCCAGGTAGGAAAAGATCGTAACACCCCTATTGTCTCAGGCTGTTCAGGATATACTAGACCCCATCATTACGCCGATAGGGCTGATGCTGGGTGCAGTACTGAGGATTGGTTGCTACACTCATTGAATTTGTTGCTAAACATCTGGACTCAAGCAGTCCATATGCCAGAGTGTTGCTCATCAACATTTCCTCTGCCTTTAACAGTCAAATCAGACCTACTTCTCATTCAGGGCATTCATCCTCCTCTCATCCAGTGGTTTCACTCCTTTCTCACTAGCAGAACACAGTTGGTAAAGGTGACTAGTATACGTTCCCCATTAGTCACAACCAGCAATAGGGTCCCCCAGGGAGCTCTATCTGCCCTACAGCTGCACCATCAACACATCTGACCCTAAATACTCTGATGATACAGCTCTAGTGGGGCTGCTGACACAAGGGGAAGCACCAGACAACCTCTCTGCCAATGAGACAAAGGTATTGCAGTGGTGTGAAGTGAATGCGCTCACACTAAACCCAACAAAACAGAAGAGGTCGTCTTTGGGACTACACATCAGCCATTGGCCCCTATTATAATACACAACTCACCAACATTCTCCAAGTAGTTGGGTAAACATGTGGACTTGCACGCTCATGGTCTCCCCATGGGGGCTACATCTGTAAGAAAGTCCAGCAGAGGATCTATACTTAAGGAGACGCAGGTCCTTTGGCGTTAACATCAGGATCCTCCAGACTAAGATTTTGTAGTGCTGCCATACTGAGCATCCCATAGTATGGAAGTGCAGTTTGGCTGTGTAGCCTTAATGCCCAGTGCAGGGGTTGGTCCTCACAAACCCTCAGATGGGCAAGGTCAATAACTGCAGACCTCTTAGCACAGAGAGTCCCAGCAATTCCCATCAGGCAGACGCTTGAAGCCTGATTTATACGTCTCCGTCTCCGTCTGTGTCGGTGCGGAGACACGCAACGCCATTATGCGTTGGTGCAAGGGCTCTCCGATAGGCTCACAGAGGGTAATGGAGACAAGCCTAAAATTTTAAACATCTGTCGATAAAGACCGCAAACTTGTGATTGGTCAGGACGCCGCTTCCTGTAAATTTGTCACCAACAACGCCGTTGCCCCGTTAAAAAGTAAAAAGATATTTAGCGACAGACCCAGAACAGACTGAAGAACACAAAAGTCTGAAAACATGAGAGAGAATGAGTCAATTACTCACAAGTGCAGGTCATTTATCAGCATGTTTGCTTCAGACCACACCTTACAAGCCTCCTACTCCCAACAAGAGTTTCAGAACTGAACACACTTCTTGGACTTGTTTCCAACTAAACCTTCAAGACCCAAGGAACAAGGTCACACGTACTCACAGAAGAACAGCGTTCCTGGGTTGTCAGCCTTAGAGATGGGGTAGGAACTCAGAGTAAAGCCACTGCTCCTCGACGTGGAGAGAAGCCAACTCTGGTGGTTTGTGCATTTGGTCAAGCTGCCTCCTGGACACCATCTCAGGAAAGTGTTTGGGGCATGTCAAACCAGCAGGAGGACTTCAACTCAACCCAGGACATCCTGGACAAATGATGTCTCTCGAATGGCCTGAGGCCCCACTGGAGGAGGTTGTTGGTGAGAGGACAGTTTGGGATTCACTGATGGGCTTGGCCTGGGCTGGGTTGGGACATCCTGCCCCTGTGCAGTCACAGCCTTCTGAAGAACGCGGTTGGGGGCGCGGAGAAGGTGGGCTCCACACAAGTGGTGTGAAGAACTCTGTGGTGTCGCTCCCAAGTTTCACAAAACAGTAAACAAAAGCATTTGTGAGCAGTGCTGCTTTTGGAAACTCTGACATGAAGCACACAGCTTCCTACTCTCTCACTGAGCAGCGGTGCCGTGGACTCTTTCCCATCCAAGGGGTAACAGAAGATGGTCAGTCCTCGCGCTCCCGCGGCTGCTTTGAGCTTGCTGAATCTATCCGCACCAATCAGAGACTTCCTCTAGTAGGTAGGTGTGACAGTTACGTGACTTCCACCGCCCAATCAGTCCATTCATGGTTGTTTATGGTCAGCTCAGCATGAAATGGACCAAAGGGAAATGGCGTCGAAGAAAACGGTCGACTCCGAATGAACAAAGCATGAAAAATGCCAGTTTAGACCTGTTAACACAAGCCGGCCCAGACTGAGCTGGCCCTACAGTAAAAGGTGTTTCTGTGTGATCCATACCTCTTCTTTGTCAGTAGGATGACTCCCAGGAAGATAATGACGAAGAGCAGAACTCCAGCAATGGATCCAGCTATTTTTACCGTGTGATCTGACTGTTTCTCTTGCTCTGGTTCTGGGTCTCTGGTTGTAGCTCCTGAAAAAGGAAAGCCAACCTAAAGTCAGAACCCCGTGGTGGCTGGATGGACCTTAGTTTCAGAAGGTTACATTGTCCTGTTTAAAAACAGAGATGTGTTAGGACTTGGCCATAAACTCTTGTCCAGAAAGGATGAGCTCTAACCAAGACCAGTGTTTGGAACCAGAAAACCAAAAGTTTACCATCTGGGTGTGACGTTGGACCCTATAGTTGGTCATCTGCTCTTTGAGCTCACTCTGCTGCCTCTAGGCTAGACAGCAGGAGGTAAAGGTGCGGGCAGCTTTGTTAATCTTCAGCTGATCCTGGACCTGTTTACTATTGATCTGCACTCTGCTCTGTTTGCTGCTTTATTGGCGTTTTAGATGTACTAACTAATTTACCGTGGTTAACTAGACTAAACTTAAACAAGAGTAAAAACAGCCCAGTGTGTATCTGATTGCACTGATGAACTGAAGACCCAGGAGTCACAACCGGAAGTTTCTCTTTGTGTTGGAGGTGGGCTAAGCGGTTAATCACAGACTAATACTGACGATAACACTGACTGATGACCGACAACCTTCTTCAAACATCTGGAGCTGCACCAAGTCAAACTAGATGTCCACACAGGTTTGAGAGGAGCTCCAACCGAGGAGGGAAAGATGAGTGGGGTCGTTCTCATCTGGTGTTATAATGTAATGTCATTTAGTGTGTGTGTGTGTGTGTGTGTGTGTGTGTGTGTGTGTGAGTGTGAGTGTGTGTGTGTGTGTGTGTGTGTGTGTGTGTGTGTGTGTGTGTGTGTGTGTGTGTGTGTGCTCTGTCTTCTCGATCCCCAGTGAGTCGTGGAGGATGGCTGCTTATACTGAGCCAGGATTCTCTGGAGGTTTCTTCCGGTTAAAAGGGAGTTTTCCTCTCCACTGTCGCTGCATGCTTGCTTATTATGAGGATTGCTGTAAAGACTCTGACACTAGTCAGTGACTCGATGCAATTTGCATCACAATATAACCATAGAAACATTACTTGGTGTGTGTGTGTGTGTGTGTGTGTGTGTGTGTGTGTGTGTGTGTGTGTGTGTGTGTGTGTGTGTGTGTCATGGGACACTGATGATGTCACAAACATGGCCTCCTGCAGGAAGTCTTACATCATGTTGATAAAAACCAAACAACTTGGGTCAGACTAGCGTGCCGTTTGCTGAACCTGACCGGCTGAAACTGGTTGAAGCTGGCACACAGAACCAGGTCTGTCAGAGTAACAGCTGTTAGTACCGTGGTGTGTGTGAGTGTGTTCTCTCTGACCTGTTAGCTGCTTGTCGCCAGCCGCTGGGGAAATGCGAATGTACGGTGTGGTGAGCTGGGTGATGATTATGGCAGCTGTTGCTCCAGGAAGGCATGCAGAGAAACGGACATAGAGCAGACAGAGACAGGCTGAAGCAGGTTGGTTCTGAAGCAGGAGTAGTGTTAGTCCATTCAGCTCCGGAAGCAAGAGACAAGAGCTGAGTGCCGGAAGATCTGAGTAGAACCAACCCTACCACTGCGGTGGAGACTCTAACCAAATCTGATGTACTCAAGGTCTCTACTTCCCAGCTACGCGGTTTTGGTTCAGGAGGGGCCATGGGAGTTTTCCAGCCAGACCACACGTTTCTGGAGAAGGCTTATCACCATGTACCCAGGAGCACCCTGTGGGGAGGGACCCTCTGTTAAGGACCTTCCACCTCCAGTCAGCCCCTGGAAGCCCTTAGTCACCAGTTCTGTGGAGCGCTGAGCTTTTGGTGGCAGGACCTTGTCTCTGATTGATGTGGATGATGAGGTCCTCTTAGCTCCATTAGACTGTGACCTTCAGCTTTTGTTGAAGCAGCTGGGATGAAAATTGGCACCTCCAGGACCAAAGCCATGGTACTCCACAGGAAAAGGGAAGAGCCAGGACACACAAGAGGAATTACATTTCAGTTCAATTCAATTCAGTTTGTTTGTACAGCGCCCAATCACGGCAGCTGTCGTCTCGAGACACTTCACAAAATAAATATCCATCCATCTTCTTCCACTTATCCAGAGTCGGGTCGCGGGGGCAGCAGCCCAAGCAGGGAGGCCCAGACTTCCTTCTCCCCAGACACTTGGGCCAGCTCCTCCGGGGGAATCCCGAGGCGTTCCCTGGCCAGGTGAGAGACATAGTCCCTCCAGGGTGTCCTGGGTCTACCTTTAGACATCCTGACCAGATGCCAGAGCCACCTCAACTGGCTCCTCCATGTGGAGGAGCAGCGGGTCTACTCCGAGCCCCTCCCGGATGACCGAGCTTCTCACCCTATCTCTAAGGGAGAGCCCAGCCACCCTGTGGAGAGAACTCATTTCAGCCGCTTGTATCAGTGATCTCGTTCTTTCGGTCACTACCCAAAGCTCATGACCATAGGTGAGGGTAGGAACGTAGATCAACCGGTAAATCGAGAGCTTCGCCTTCTGGCTCAGCTCTCTCTTCACCACGACAGACCGGTACAACGCCCGCATCACTGCAGATGCAGCACCAATCCACCTATCGATCTCACGCTCCAGCTTTCCCTCACTCGTGAACAAGACCCCGAGATACTTAAACTCCTCCACTTGGGGCAGGACCTCATCCCTGACCCGGAGAAGGCTTTCTACACTTTTCCGTATCAAGACCATGGTCTCAGATTTAGAGGAGCTGATAACTTCACACTCGGCTGTGAACCGCTCCAGTGAGAGCTGGAGATCACGTTCTGATGACAACAGGACCACATTATCAGAAAAAGGCAGAGACTCGATCCTTTGAAAATAAACATCAGATCCCAAAACTGTCTGAGGAACTCCGTGGGACCCACCAAGGGAGCTGGTGTGGAGAAGACGGTTTGAAGCTGCTACCCCGCAGCTGCCTCTACTCAAAATGTTTTCTGCTCCACCGGCAAAGGTGGCAGAGTATTCAGTACCCGCCCTGAAACCAGAGGATCGCAGGTTTCAGTCCCGCTCAGTTTTACACAGTTGTTGTGTCCTTTGGCAAGGCACTTCACCGTCCTCACCTGCTGGCGGTGGCCCGTGGAAGTCTCACTTCTGTCAGTGTGTCCCAGGGTAGCTGTGGCTGCAAAGTAGCTCATCACCACTAATATCTGATGTGTTGTAAAGAACCTTGGAGGGTTTTACAACTAGTGTAGGCACTATATAAACTCCAGTTATTTACCATTTGCATGAACTGAGCTCGAAAAAACGATTTTTTTTCCACTCAGCAGCTTTAACCTGGAAGAAGAAAATGTTTTTTGTGCACCAGCTCTCAAGATAAAAATCACTAGGTGCTTCACAAGAACGATAAAAATGATGATTTAGAAGTTGGAGACAAAAAGAGAGAATAAAAATGTGAATGTGAGGGACTTTAACGCTCACGTGGGCAACGACAGCGAGACCTGGAGGGGTGTGCTTGGGATGAACGGCCCCCGGATCTGAACCTGAGCGGTGTTTTCGTACTGGACTTCTGTGTTCATCATGGATAACACCCTAACCAACACCACGTTCAGACATGAAGGTGTCCATGTGCTCCTGGCACCAGGATACCTTAAGCCGCAGCTCGATGATGCACTTTGCTGTCATCTCACCTGACCTGCAGCCGCATGTCTTGGACACTTGGGTGAAGAGAGGGGCGGAGCTGTCAACTGACCACTGAACTTCGAAGACCTCCTCAATCCCACCGGCACGTCTTTCAGTGAGGCAGCAGAGTTCGGGGGCTTTGGATTGGGCTCTCCAGTTTGTGGTGCTAAAGGATCCATATCATGCTGTTGAGATTTAATTTGATCTTAAATGCATCAACCAGAATTTGAACCCTGGCATGAAACAGTGAAGCTCCACCAATGGCCACTCCAACAAAACACGGTGTTTTGGGTAGGTCTGCGTCTGCATTGGCCCTAGTAGTACAACCATTAAAGCCTTTTTGCCTTGTCCTGACGATGGTTTGTCTCCCGGGGTCAGCAGTGATTTATTTAGCTAACTGAAGCAGATTTCATTTATTTAAATTTTAGTTTTATTGATTATTTTCTGCTAAATATTTTGTGCCTAAAGTACAACAGTACATGTGATTCAGGACGTCAGGCAAAGCAGATTCAAAAATAGCTTTTATAGTCCCATCCACTTAAAAATCATTTTTCTTTGCTCTGGGGACCCATGAGCCAAACAGACGGGGAGACTAACCCCCAAATTCCACTACCTCCGCTCCGCTGCGCTCCGCTCCGACACGAACGCCGGAGCAAAATCGGTCCCGTTGTAGTCAATCAGAGTAATTCCACTACTACGGCCGTGCTCCGGCAGTGCGGCGCCGTGCGCCGCCCTCTGTTCCGGCGTCCGGCAAAAATAGAATCTATCCTATTTTTGCCGGACGCCGGAGCACCTCCGCAGTAAATGGACAGAAATCACAACGGCCCAACAGGAAAAGGAGCAAGCACAATTTCCGTATTTCACAATAAATCGATAAACAAAAGACGTTTTTTGTTTCATATGCACAGGTTTAACAACTTTTAACAACTATCAATGGCAGCTGAAGTTTAAATGCACAAAAGTAAGCCATAAATACAGTTTCCACTATCAAAGTAGTCACCCTTTGTTGATCCAAACACTGCTGATCTCTCAACACAACTGATGGGCAGATTAAACAGTTCATGCCGATGCTTCTCCCACACAACGGGTGTTTGGATCTAACTTCCGCGTTTATTGCTCGGACTGTATCGCAAGATCTCGAAAATCCCGCGCATGCTTGTTTGCCCCCCTCAGGTCTATGCACCGGAGCGGAGCCGTTGTAGAGCGGGTACCAGTAAAAACTGAGTTCGGAAGCGAGCGGCTGCGGAAGGCGGGGGCGGACCGTAGCGGAGCGGAGGTAGTGGAATTTGGGGGTTAGGCTTCTCATAAAGGCCCCAGCACAGAACCTTGTGGGACACCATGGGTGAGGGAGGTGGTGGAGGACCTAAACTTGGAGAAGGAACACTCAGACATACAACAAGAGAACCACTCCAGATCAGATCCTGATAGGCTGACCCAGTCTCTCAGCCTCTCCAGTAGCAGGTGATGGTCAACAGCAGAGGTGTGAACTCGAGTCACATGACTTGGACTCAAGTCAGGCTTGAGTCATTATTTTAATGACTTCTGACTTGACTTGATCAAATTTATAAACTTATGACTTGACTCAGACTTGAACATCAATGACTTGGAACTTGAATCGACTTGCATCTGTTGACTTCATGACGACTTGAGCATATTTGATATTTTAGCACAAAAGTGGCATGATGTGGACAAAAACATAAATCTTTCTTGGCTCTCGGTCTGATGTTTTGCTGCTAAAAGCAGCGGACCTTTGAATTTATTTATTATCATCGTCATTAAATTGAAGTTGGACAGATGAATTGACTATGACTTGAAAATTCAAAGTTAAGGACTTGAACTTGACTTGGACTTACTCATCATTGACTTTGAACTCGGCTTGGACTTGGTTGTTTTTGACTTGGACTTGATTCGAGACTTGACTGGAAATACTTGTGATTTACTTGTGACTTGCAAAGCAGTGACTTGGTCACACCTCTGGTCAACAGTGTCAAAGGCTGCAGTCAGGTCCAGCAGGACCAGAACAGAACAGTCCCCTGCATCACTGTGAGTCAGAAGGTCATTAGAGACCCTAAGAAGAGCTGTTTCAGTAGAATGAGCTCTACGAAAACCTGACTGGAAGCTATCATAGATGTTATGTTCATCAAGAGCAGCTGTGAGCTGTTTAGCCACAACCTTTTCCAAGATGCAGAATGCTGAACTGAGTTAATTCCAGACCTGTTGATTATAAAAATCAGGTCTGGATTACACCTCAATCTGTGTGTGTGAAACCAAGCTAAAGGCCTGTTACCTTCTCTTATCATGTGTGTGTGTGTGTGTGTGTGTGTGTGTGTGTGTGTGTGTGTGTGTGTGTGTGTGTGTGTCCGGGCAGCCTTCTAGCCCCCCGAATTGTGATGTCATAAATTAGTGACGTGCCTTCACTCTGCTGATATGGTCGAACGATTCATGTTGTGGATATAACCTGTTTTGACCTGGAAAGATGTTGGGAGTAGCATGTATGTTATCTTTTATCCTCTGTGGAGTTGGTCAAGATGCTATAAACATATAAATAAGACATCTTGTCCAGCAAATGCCGGAGATGCCCATTTGACCCTGGGCAGAAGAAAAGGGAGGGGTAATCATGAGCCACGTCCCCCTCTACTGACCAATGGCTATGAGAGGAGGTGATGTAATTCCAAAGGAGAAGAATGGAAGCATGTAGGAGGCGCTGAGAAAAGGAAGATCATGTGACCAGAAGTGACTAGACACTGAGCCTCAGAAGAAGGGGGGTGTTGCCATGGAAATGCAACCCCTGAAGAATGCAGAGGGGAGTGGGACAGAGTGTATAAAAGTTGCTGAGTCTGTGGGGGGAGTATTGCCTTTGATGGGAAGAGTGTGTGAGGTAGAGAGATAGAAAGGAGGAAGCTTTTGCTTTGAGCTTTTTGTCTGTGATAATCTGACCTAGTGTCATTTTTGGAGAGCTTATTCAGCTCAACTTTGCTTTAACTCGGTTTATTGGCAACGAGTTGTTTTACTTTTTAACCCGCTGTGTCGGGGTTTCGTTTGGATTATTACTCTTTTTTATTCTGTGTGAAATAAAACCCAGTTCCTCAGATTCGTGGAACGAAAAAGGGTTTACGAGTGGGGTCTCCTGTCAGTAACCGGGCAAAGGTGAGATGCTGGTTGTAAATGCCATCCCAAGATGTTATTGAAATAAGTTGTTTCCTCCATCCTAGGCTACAGGTAAAGTCAGGTGTCTCCTCAACATAAAAGGAACAGCTGGTCTTAACCTGAAGTGTACATGAGCTTCGTGGACTGAAGTTGTGTGTAGGTGTGTTTGAGCATCCTTATTTCTACTTAAAGATATATTGGTCAGAATTAGGAGCCCTGGGTAATTTGGTGATTGCTAATCAGCTCTCTACAAAGTAAGGGTGTTTGTTGGTAACCGATGCCACGCTCACTACACCGATTACAAGCCAAAACCCTGAGAACTGAATAGCATCTAGAGGAATGGAGCTAGCCCGGTAAATTTGGCTTGCAACACAGAATAACAGCGACAAATTCTCTGAGTTCTTTTGAACCAAAACCAAAAGTCTTTGAGTCCAAATCTGTAACCTGCTGCTTTTCATATAAACTGCAGTGAATCTACACTAAACAGACAGGTAGGAGCCTCCTAGTGGATCATTACTGCAGGGCGGTTGTCTTTCAGCTGCAACAGGATATTTAACCCAACTGGTGCAACAAGCTGCTTCTCACCTCCTGAACAACCAGGGCGAAAGGCACATCTGGAGGAAAAGATGTTAGTCTGCGTGAGAAGGGTCAGATCATCGGCATAAAGCAGAGAAAACATCTAAGGAGATGCAGAAACGACTAAAACTGGGTTCAGAACTTTATTAAAACTGGTCTGATGAGTCCAGAAGGACCCTGGTCCAGAGTGATGGTGCATCAGGGTAAGAAGAGAGGCAGATGAAGTGATGCACCCATCATGCCTAGTGCCTACTGTACAAGCATGTGGGGGTAGTGCTATGATCTGGGCTTGCTGCAGGTGGTCAGGTCTAGGTTCAGCTGCAGGATGTGCTCCAAGAATGAGGTCAGCTGACTACCTGAACATCCTGAATGACCAGGTTATTCCATCTTCCCTGATGGCACGGCCATGATCCAAGATGGCAATGCCAGGATTCATTGGGTCAGATAGTGAACGAGTGGTTCAGGGAGCATGAGACATCATCTTCACACATGGGTTGGCCACCACAGAGTCCAGACCTTAAGCCCATCTTTGGGACGTGGTCAGACTCATCATCATCAATGCAGGAGCTGCTGGAAGTTCCCAGCTCTGAACTCAGATCAAGGTGGACCGGGCCTTCTCAGTAACGGCCCCTACGCTCTGGAATGATCTCCCTCTGGCAGTGAAGCTAGCTCCTTCTCTTCAGGAGTTTAAGTCTCGCCTGAAAACTCCCTTTTATCTACTAGCTTCCCCCAACACCGTTGACCCTGGCTTTTGTATTTGTACCTCTTGTACTTCATGGTTTTTAAGTACTTTTATTCTCGTTTATCTACTGTGTTGTTTTTAGTCTTGTTTTATGTGCTGTTCAGCCCCTCGGAGAAGGTGGTGGGAGGGGATTTATACCCAGACTGATTGATCTTGGTGAGACATTAATGCAACACTGGATGGAAATACATCAGGTGATGTTGCAGAAGCATGTGGAAACAACAAGGCTGTCCAACCAAATATCAGTGTGTGAGCTTTTATTTGGCCATGCTGTGTATTTTTAATGTAATCATCGTCTCTCTGGGCTTAACTGGTTCAATCTTGTGACCTTGTTTAGATCATTGCTGCTGCTGATCTGATCAGGTACGTCCGAAAATAGAGCTTTGCAATGGCCAAGACCTGAAGTTTAGCTGTGTGATGCGTCTCGTTCCTTTGTTGATCCAGTTTATTTACACCTAATGAGTTGAACTCAGCTCCTTTACACCAATGTTGTTTTTGGTGTTTAACCCTTCCACTGTCCTAATGGGTGTGACCCCGCGAGGAAAGATGACCACTGAGCAGGATTGATGGTTTATCCCTTGGGTCCACGTGTCAGGAGTGAGCACCACCTCACCCCTGACACGTGGACCTCAAGGGATAAACCATCAACCCTGCTCAATGGTCAACTTTCCTCGCGGGGTCACCCACAAAGACAGTGGAAGGGTTAAAGGTAAAGTCAGCTGATCCTTCCTCTCAGAATGGCTGAGCTACCCGGGTCAACAGGAAGTAGTTTTGTTAATCAAGCCCCTGAAGAAGAAGCTCATTAATTAGTTCATCACAAATTTGGTGTTAGTAAGTAAGTAAAAGTTTATTTATAGAGCGCCGTCCACAGATATAAATCACAAAGCGCTGTACAACATGATAAAGATCAGGGCAAATACCTCTAACCAATGAAAACATCAGAAAAACAATAGCAGTGATAAACGTAGAAAATAAAATCATGAGTATAAACAAAGTGAAGGTGTGAACCCGAACAAAGCCGTCATTCTGAAACATTTAGGGAGGGAACGCCTGGCTGAAAAGGTGAGTTTTTAGATGGTTTTTAAAGACCTCTACAGTGTTAGAGAGACGGAGATTTGAAGGTAGACTGTTCCAAAGTCTGGGGGCAATAGTCTGAAAGGCCCTGTCCCCTTTGGTTTTCAGTCTGGTTCGAGGAACAGCCAGGAGGTTTTCAGATGTGGATCTAAGGTTCCGAGAGGTGGTGTGTGGGGATAAAAGCTCAGATAGGTAGCTTGGAGCCTGGTTGTTAAGAGCTCTATAGGTCAGGACTAAAACTTTAAACTGTATTCTATATTCTACCGGGAGCCAGTGGAGGGACTGTAAACCTGGAGTGATGTGAGCTCGTCTGCTGGATTTGGTTAGGAGTCTGGCTGCTGCATTTTGGATGGCTTGAAGGCGTGAGAGGGAGGTTTTGCTGAGACCAGTAAAAAGAGCGTTACAGTAGTCTAACCCCGACTTTCCACGGGAGCCGTCAGCAGCACGTCATAGCTGCTGATAGGAACCGCTGTGGTCAACAGAACCTTTTCCACCGGAGCCGTCAGCAGCGCGAGTCGGCCGCGTCTCAGGAGCAGCATGTCGCGGCCTTTACGCGCCGGTTCTATTTTCTACGCGCGACCCCTCTGAAACGGGTCAAGTTCGACATTTTTGGGGAAGGAAAGACAGGAAATCGGACGCGGAAATGGAGCGAAGCTACCGAGATTTTCAGAATAAAGAACGTACTGCCTTCCGGTTGCTTTACTTTTAAAAAAGGTTACTAACTGTGCGTCCCCGTGAGAAGTTATCACCTAGCTAGCGGTCTCCTTTGTTTTTCAGGTCCGTGTTGGAGATTATAAAACGGACAGAACATAAAACACAAACCATGTTGTAATTTTCTCCTGCTCGTGTGACTTCGTGCTCGGTCGGTGACAGCTGCTCCCCTGATGCTTCGCGTCTCGTGGGAAGGGCCAAGCAGCATCTTATGCGAGCAAGACGTGCTGCTGTAGTAACGTGCTGCTGACGGCTCCCGTGGAAACCCGGGGTAAGTGTGATGACACAAAGGCATGGATGATTTTTTCCAGATCTGCAGTAGAAACCAGTTTACGGACTTTTGAAATGTTTCTCTGTTAGTTATCAATCATTCACTCATTCAAGAGGACAAAGGGGGACACTGAATCAGTCAGCTGATCTGATGCCTGACCCCCTTTCAGCTGCTGGAAAGGGTCACGTAGCATCTAGCTAAGTAGATGGGAATCATTGGTGGGAGTTAAAGGGGAATCTTGCTGAAAGTGGCTTCAGCGTTTGCATCGGCGGCTGCTCCTCTCCCTCTCAAGGCTCAGCATCGGGTCCTCTACTCTTTTACATCTACATCCCCACTGGACACAATCTTGGCTAAACATGGCATAAATTACCATCCACACGCATCCACGTGCTGACGACTG
>NC_091747.1:64983165-64988165 GCF_043380555.1 Nothobranchius furzeri
GCCGGCTGCAGATCCCCCATTCATCTCACCTGAGACGCCTTTGTTCTGGGCCCGTGGAGGCCGCAAGCGCCGACGCAGAGGGAGAAGATCTGGCGTTCTGGTTCGACTGAGACGACGCACTAACAGACCACCATTACCCAGTTTACTACTGGCTAATGTGCAGTCCCTGGAGAACAAGCTGTGCGAGCTTCGGGCTCGGATCTCATTCCAGCGAGAGATGCGGGACTGCTGCGTGATCTGTCTCATAGAAACCTGGCTATCGGACAAAGTACCGGACACCGCAGTACAACTACCGGGGTTCTCCGTGCACCGCGCGGACAGGTCACAGGAGCTTACTGGGAAAAGCAGAGGTGGTAGTGTGTGTTTCATGATCAACAACAGCTGGTGTGATTATGCGAACGTGCACCCGGTCAAATCCTTCTGCTCTCCGGACCTGGAGTACCTGATGATTAAGTGCCGGCCATTCTGGCTACCGAGAGAATTCACAGCGGTGGTTATGACGGCTGTTTACATTCCCCCACAAGCCGACACTGACCGAGCACTCAGAGAACTGTACAGCGCGATCAGCAATGAGGAAACCGTACGCCCAGAGGCGGCGTTTATTACGACCGGGGACCTTAATAAGGGTAACCTGAAGAAAGTCTCACCAAAACTACACCAACACATCCATTTCAATACACGCGGAGACCGGCTACTCGAACACTGCTACACCTCTTTCCGGGATGCGTACAAAGCCCTCCCCCGCGCCCCATTCGGCCAGTCAGATCACCGCTCCATCCTGCTTATACCCGCCTACAGACAGAAGCTGAAACGGGAAGCTCCAACCCTGAGGGCGGTGCATCGTTGGTCAGACCAATCGGAGTCTGCGCTGCAGGATTGTTTTGATCGGGCGGACTGGGAAATGGTTCACGCGGCTGCTACAGACATTGATGAGTACACAGACTCAGTCTGCGGATTTATCAGGAAATGCGTGGAAGATGTCGTCCCATCCAGAACAGTTAAATCCTTCCCGAATCAAAAAGCCTGGATTAATGGAGGTGTGCGAACGGCGCTGGCGGCATGGAGCACCGCCTTTGTCCCCGCGAACACATCAGACTACAAACACGCACGTTACCAACTCCGGAAGACGATCAAAGCAGCCAAACGTGAGTACAGGGACAGGGTGGAGCAACAGTTTGACAACCCCCGGAGTATGTGGCAGGGACTAAACACAATCACAGACTTTAGAGGGAGAACCAGCACACCGCAGACCACGGCCTCTCTGTGTGAGGATCTAAACGCATTCTATGCCAGATTCGACACAGCGAACTCCATGAGACCGGACAGTGAGCGCACCGCGGATGACGTCAGCGCGCTCGCTGTGTCTGAGGAGGATGTGCGGAGGTGCTTCAGGAGGGTGAACGCACGCAAAGCTACTGGTCCGGACGGGATTCCCGGCCGCGTCCTCAGGTCATGCGCGGGTCAGCTGGCTGGAGTGTTTACACACATCTTCAACCTTTCCCTCTCTCTGTCTGTAGTCCCAGCCTGCTTCAAAATGGCCACCATTGTTCCTGTACCCAAATCCTCCACCATCTCCACATTGAATGACTGGTGACCTGTAGCCCTGACGCCCATCGTGAGCAAATGCTTCGAGAAGTTGGTTAGGGGCTTCATCTGCTCTGCACTGCCCGATTCACTGGACCGTCTACAGTTTGCATACCGCCACAACAGGTCCACTGATGATGCCATAGCCCTGACACTCCATGCTGCCCTGTCACACCTGGAGAAGAGAGACACGTATGTGAGAATGCTGTTTGTAGATTACAGCTCAGCATTCAACACCATCGTTCCCTCGAAGCTGGACAGGAAACTGCAGGATCTAGGACTGAGCAGCTCCCTCTGCAGCTGGATCCTTAACTTTCTGTCTGACAGACGCCAGGTGGTCAGACTGGGCGGCACCACCTCATCCCCCGTCACACTGAACACTGGTGCTCCACAGGGGTGTGTGCTGAGCCCTCTCCTGTACTCACTCTACACCTACGACTGCACGGCCACGAGAAACTCCAACATCATTGTGAAGTATGCGGACGACACCACAGTGGTGGGTCTCATCACCAACGACGATGAGACGGCCTACAGGGAGGAGATCAGCGCCCTGACCCACTGGTGTCAGGACAACAGTCTCACCCTCAACGTCACAAAGACAAAGGAGATGATAGTGGACTTCCGGAGGAGCAGAGGAATACACACCTCCATCACCATCAACGGCGACGCTGTGGAGAGGGTGAGCAGCTTCCGTTTCATTGGAGTTCATCTGGCTGAAGATCTTACGTGGTCAGTGCACACGAACAATACAGTGAAGAAGGCACAGCAGCGCCTCTTCTTTCTCAGGAGACTGAAAAGATTTGGCATGAGCCGCCGCATCCTCAGGACCTTCTATCGCTGTGCCATTGAGAGCATCCTCACTGGATGCATCACCGCCTGGTATGGCAACAGCACCGCTTACAACCGCAAAGCTCTCCAGAGAGTAGTGCGGTGTGCAGAAAGGATTATTGGAGGTGAGCTTCCCTCCCTCCAAGACATCTACAGGAAGCGGTGCCTGAGGAAAGCGGGGAGGATCATCAAGGACTCAAGTCACCCCAGCCATAAACTGTTCAGACTACTTCCATCAGGAAGGAGGTTCTGCAGCATCCGGTCCAGAACCAGCAGACTGAGAGACAGCTTTTTCCATCAGGCCATCAGACTGCTGAACACTTCGCAGACACCTCACCCTCACTACTGAAACTCCAACATTACACACTCCATACTGTACATTAATGCCTCTGCTCTGCACATACCAGCCTCTGTATATTTATATCTCTTATCTTATTGTTTACTTTATTCATTTGTAAAACATGTATATACACACTCACACGTAGAAAAACATAGTACACACATTCAGTAACGTATATACCTTACATACTATATATATATTATTACTTAGATTAGCCATTTTTATATTTTGCTTGTTTTTATGTTATTGTATTTTTGCACAACTCTGTTGCTGTGAAGCTCACACACAAGAATTTCACTCGCACGTACTGTACCAGTGTACCTGCACATGTGACGTGACAATAAAAGTGATTTGATTTGATTTGATGGGATTTTTTACAAGTAAAATTAATTCTATTAGAAACAAAATCTCCTCCCTAATGCGATTTCTTCTTCCTCAGTAAGTGAGGCAGCTTCAGAGGTGACTGTAGAACCTCATCTGTGCTTGAACCGTTTTGATCCAGTTGAGCTTTCAGAGTTATCAAAAATATTAGCTTCATCTAAACCTTCAACTTGCATTTTGGATCCAATCCCAACCAAATTATTTAAAGATGCATTTCCTTTGGTTACTGCCCCCATTCTAGATATAATCAATCTATCCTTAGTAAATGGGTATGTACCACAAGATTTTAAGGTTGCTGTAATCAAACCTTCACTTAAGAAGCCTTCTCTGGATCCAGATGACCCAATGAATTATAGACCAATATCTAACCTTCCATTTTTATCCAAAGTCCTGGAGAAAATAGTGGCCATCCAAGTATGTGAGCATTTAAACACCAATGCTCTGTTAGAGGAATTTCAGTCTGGTTTTAGAGAGTATCACAGCACTGAAACTGTGTTAGTGAGAGTTACAAATGATATTCTCATGGCCTCAGATAAGAATCTTGTGTCTGTTCTAGTCTTGTTAGATCTCAGTGCTGCCTTTGACACAGTTGATCACAATGTTCTTTTAGAAAGACTTGAACATGTTGTAGGGATCAAAGGAACAGTGTTAGGCTGGTTTAAATCCTACCTGTCTTGACAGATTTCATTTTGTAAATGTACATGGCAAATCTTCTTCATACTCCAGGATTACTTGTGGAGTACCACAGGGTTCAGTGCTTGGACCAGGTTTGTAGGATTTCCTTTTTCCACCTTCGGAATATTGCTAAGATTAGAAGCATCCTTTCCAGGAGTGATGCTGAAAAACTAGTTCATGCATTTATTACATCAAGACTGGATTACTGTAATTCATTACTCTCAGGAAGTCCACAGAATGTAGTTAAAAGTCTTCAGCTTGTCCAAAATGCTGCAGCTAGAGTTCTGATGAGAATTAAAAAGAGAGATCATATCTCTCCTGTCTTAGCTTCCCTACATTGGCTACCTGTTAAATTCAGAATAGGTTTCAAGATCCTTCTTCTCACATATAAAGCTCTTAATAATCAAGCTCCATCATACATCAGTGATCTGATTGTTCCATACGTTCCTAACCGAGCACTTTGCTCTCAGACTGCAGGTCTACTGGTGGTTCCCAGAATATCTAAAATTAGGATGGGAGGCAGATCTTTTAGTTATCAGGCTCCTCTCCTGTGGAACCAGCTCCCAGCTTTAGTCCGTGAGGCAGACACTTTGTCTACTTTTAAGACTAGGCTTAAAACATTTTTATTTGATAGGGCCTATGGTTAAAATCTGATGTTAGCCTAAATCTGGACAAGTGGGGGAGTAGAGGGAGGTGGAGTGTACAGTCGGTAAAGACGGCTCTCACTAACCCTGCCTCCAACATGCCTCCATCCCACCCCGAGTCGGTGTTACACACGGCAAAAAAGAACACATCCGAGTGTGTGCTGCACAGCGCTGCACACACTCGTCTCTCCAATCGCTATAAAGCAGGGGGGAGGTTGGCGAGCGCGGATCGCCTGGGATAATTATTACATTTACATGATGGATCAGTGAATATTGGTGGGGACAAATCTGTAAAGATGAGGAAAGAAACGTAAACAGCACTACATAATTCTACTGTTCCTGGCAGAAACAACTACACCAGATGTTCATGAGAACTTTCTCAATGAATGAACGTTTTAGGCATCAGACGTTCATTCTAGATTCAGTTCAACAATCTTTCATGTTAGAGACACAGAACGTACCTGCGAACATAGAAGTAAGGTCACAGTTAGGGTCTGAGTGTGTGTGTGTGTGTGTGTGTGTGTGTGTGTGTGTGTGTGTGTGTGTGT
>NC_091747.1:64998165-65008165 GCF_043380555.1 Nothobranchius furzeri
ACAGGTGTGGTGTCTATCAACATGCCCGACACTGTTCGGTACTCCACCTGAAGAACAAAGGAGGGTTACACGTAAGGTCCTGCACAGGTGTTGGACCTCCTCATGGCCCATCAGAATCACAGAAGCTTCCCTCATTTACCAACAGGTCCTCCTCAGGAACAGATGTAGCCTGCTTAGAAACAAGCATGAACGACACCTTGTTAGAAGGTCCCAGATCTCCTGGTGCTCCTTCAAAGGACCTTTGGTGTAAACTTGAAGACCTACTCAAAGGCCTGGTCCAATGGCACTACTCAGTGTGACCCAAGTGGGTGTGGTTTAATCTGGCCACCTTTTCCAACCACCTGGTTCAGTATCTCCCTCTACTGTCCAGTCCCTGCTTCCTTGTGGTTCGTAGTGCGCTGACCCAGGCTGGCATGGAGACTGCTGACTGGCTAGGGGGCGGAGTCACAGGCTGCTCTGATGCTTTCTGCCTGCTGCCTTGTTGCTTGCGGTCATTTCAGGGCAGCAGTAGCTCAACAGGTTGAGCGGGTTGTCCAGTAACGGGAAGGTTGCAGGTTCCATCCCGGCTAAGGATAGAGAATTCTGCTGTTGTGTCCTTGGGCAAGACACTTAACCCCCTTGCCTGCTGGTGGTGGTCAGAGGGACCGGTGGCGCCTGTGTTCGGCAGCCTCGCCTCTGTCAGCTCGCCCCAGGGCAGCTGTGGCTACACCATAGCTCATCCCCACCAGCGTGTGAATGGATGAATGATCCTCTGTGGAGTAAAGAGCTTTGGAGTCCTCTGACTCAGACAGGTGCTACACCTTTTATATAAGTGCGGGTCATTCATCACTCCGGGTTCAGAGCCTGAAAAAGCCATGAAACTGGGCAGAATGTCCAGCAACACCACCCCTTTGTGTTTCTGTGGAGCGTCCAGGTTGCCTTACTCCGGATCCCCCCCCGGAGGGCTGCAGGCCCCCCCCTCCCACAGGAAATATGGCCTAAGCTACCATCTCTATGCAGATGACTGCCAGATCTACCTGGCTGTGAACAGGTGCATTCTGGGCCGGTGTTTGGCTGCAGTGAGGGACTGGCTTGCCGACAGTTCTCTGAAGACTCCTCATGGCTCCTAACAAAATCTCACACTCACTTTCTGATTTGGACGCTCTCCCAGACGACCTCAAGCAGCACGTTACCAGCCTGGGGATGAAACTGGACACCCACTTTTATTATTTTTATGATGTTTTCTGTTACTGACGGTGATTTTACGGCTGTGTTGTGTACTTTAATTATTGAATGTGTTCCTGTTTTTATGTTGTGTTTTACTTTTATCTGCACAACACTTTGGTCGGCTGCCACGTCGTTTTAAAATGCTTTATAAATAAAGTTGGTATGGTACATGCGATGGAAGGCGCTCCCAGTTTTGGACACGGAGCAACGCTGTACGGAGCCGCTCTGTGATCCGAACGTCTGGTTTACCAGCGGAGGCTAGCAGAACCTCGTGAAGGTCCAGTGCAACCTTGCTGTACAGCTCAAAGAATGTCTGCAGAAACCCGCTGGACCCCCATCCCATCACCCAACCCTAGAACCCCAACAGACCCCAACAGAACCCAATCAGGTCCCAACCGGAAACGGGATCACCTCTCTCTCGATGATGGGTCCATCTCCGTTGATGGAGTTGGCGTTGAGTTGGATCCAAAGGTACGTGGCACCAACTGCTGTCAGCTGGGGAGGGGCGATTGGTACAGGGGGTTCTAAAGGAACAACAGAACCAAGATCAGTCTGACCCAAAACCACCAACACACCCCCCTCAGGGTTTAACAGATCTCTTAACGAGAAGCAAAGGAGTAAACAAGTTAATTAATATTCGTGACCTTCGGCGAATCACAGCAGACCTGGATTCTATTACCCAGAATCCTCAGTGGAGCTGCTCCACTTAGTCCTGACCCAATTCACATCTCACACTGTGGACACACACATGAAGGAAGACGTGTGTGTGATATGTGTTCATTGTGTCCAGGCAACACTTACCTGTGTGTGTGTGTGTGTGTGTGTGCGCGTGTGTGTGTGTGTGTGTGTGTGTGTGTGTGCGTGCGTGCGTGTGTGTGTGTGTGTGTGTGTGTGTGCGTGCGTGCGTGCGTGTGTGTGTGTGCGTGTGTGCGTGCGTGCGTGCGTGCGTGCATGCGTGCGTGCATGCGTGCGTGTGTGTGTGTGTGTGCGTGCGTGTGTCAGAAACATTCTAACCTGATAACACACACTTAGTACTGCACGGTGTAACCATGATGATTTCTGTCTATGATGTAAAGTTTATACTACTGGCTCACCGGAAATGACATCATCAAGGAGCGCGACGGTTTAGAGCTTCAACAGAGCGACATGGCGAGTGGGCTAAAGCCAGGGTCACACTTCTCCGTCTGCATCGGTGTACAGACGCCGCTACCTGCTGGTGCAGAGGCTCCGCTGGGCTCGCAGAGGGCGACGGAGTCGTGCCCAAAATTTAAACATCCGTCCAAAGTGATGGACCCTGCAAGCTTGTGACTGATCAGGACGCTGCTTCCTGTAAACTCGTCCACAGCTTCGCCTTTGCCCCTCGGAAAGTAAAACGATATTTAGCAGCAGACAAAACTACATAAACACACGATCGTGGACTGGATACGTGACTGTAATGGTGGCAGGACACCTCAGAATGCCGCTACGCCCTCTGTTGTCCTGGCGGGGAACTGCTTTTCCAGCTGATGGAGAAGCATACGTTAGGCTAACCAGCCTCAGGGCCAGACGCAGATGAAGTGTACGTCGCAGTAAGGAGGTCTGAAGTTTTAATGATATTTTACGGACAGCAGACTCAAACCCACAGCCACGCTTGACAGTTGCAACGTAACGCATGTCTGAAACTCTGGATGCTGCCTCCATAACATCTGCTCCATCGATCATTAGAACAGTTATTAAACCCTAACCCACTACAGAGGTCATCAGTCCCACCCTAACCCTAACCCTAACCCACTACAGAGGTCACCAGTCCCACCCTAACCCTAACCCTAACCCACTACAGAGGTCACCAGTCCCACCCTAACCCTAACCCTAACCCACTACAGAGGTCACCAGTCCCACCCTAACCCTAACCCTAACCCACTACAGAGGTCATCAGTCCCACCCTAACCCTAACCCACTACAGAGGTCATCAGTCCCACCCTAACCCTAACCCTAACCCACTACAGAGGTCATCAGTCCCACCCTAACCCTAACCCACTACAGAGGTCATCAGTCCCACCCTAACCCTAACCCTAACCCACTACAGAGGTCATCAGTCCCACCCTAACCCTAACCCACTACAGAGGTCATCAGTCCCACCCTAACCCTAACCCTAACCCACTACAGAGGTCATCAGTCCCACCCTAACCCTAACCCTAACCCACTACAGAGGTCATCAGTCCCACCCTAACCCTAACCCACTACAGAGGTCATCAGTCCCACCCTAACCCTAACCCTAACCCACTACAGAGGTCACCAGTCCCACCCTAACCCTAACCCTAACCCACTACAGAGGTCACCAGTCCCACCCTAACCCTAACCCTAACCCACTACAGAGGTCATCAGTCCCACCCTAACCCTAACCCACTACAGAGGTCATCAGTCCCACCCTAACCCTAACCCTAACCCACTACAGAGGTCATCAGTCCCACCCTAACCCTAACCCTAACCCACTACAGAGGTCACCAGTCCCACCCTAACCCTAACCCTAACCCACTACAGAGGTCACCAGTCCCACCCTAACCCTAACCCTAACCCACTACAGAGGTCATCAGTCCCACCCTAACCCTAACAAACATAATTCTGTGTAATGATTGATCGTTTTTACGGGTTTTATTCCTTCACGTTCACTAATATGAAACATCGAGCTTCCGTGCTGCTGCTGGGCACCGTCAGACCAGCACAGCTGATCTGAGCGCAGTTTAACAAAAGTGGAAGAAAGTAAGAGACCTGCAGTCCTACTGAGAGAAACGCAGCGGCCTCCTTCTACCTGCAGTAGTTCACCTGAAAGAAAACCTAACCTCTGAGCAAAAGAACAATCTGAAAAAGGAAGAACAGAATCAGGAAAACGGTTCTTTTCCACGCCAGTTCCAACCTTCGAGCTTGTGTTTTGGGTTAGGGTGAGATGTTATGACACGGCATTCTAATTATTGCTCTACAATTCATCCGGTCATCTAGCCGTGGAGAGTCAGAAGAAGACAATATATCACCATAGACATCGTTATCACACACACGCAAAAGCATTACACATTCAGTAGATCTGTCATCCAATCAGAAGGGCAGGATTTACGTTTAACTGTCAGGTCATTGTAGGATGACACGCCCACACCCCGTTCTGACTGGGCGATGCACCGATAGCGTCCAGAGTCGCCTTTAGTCGTGTTTTTCACATCAAAGTTCACCACGTAGCGCCGGGAGTTCACCAGTCTGGTCTCCTTGACGATGGCCTCACGACCTCCTATCCCCTAAAGACCAGGAAGTCAGAATGGGTCACATGACCAGAACCAGGATCTCCAGTGGATGTGAACAAATCACCTGCAGGTAGAGCAACAAGTTGTTCTGCGGCCGTCCGTTAACAGTGCAGTGGAAGGTGGCCGTCTGTCCCGCGTTCACCTCCACTCCTTTGATATGCAGGAAGTGCGGCGTGCTCACTGAGGACACACAGCACACAGTTCAAAGGTCCCATGACCCGGCATTTCCTGAAAGTGATGTCGTGATCAAATCAGAAAAGTGTGTGTGTGTGTGTGTGTGCTCACTGCACTGGTGTCCCAGCAGCATGATGTCCTTGACGGCCAGGACTCCTCTCTGACCCGTGCTGACTGCTTCTAGCACCACCTGTAAAGCAGATCCAAACCAGAGGCTTACAGTCGAACCGCCTCCTGCCCTCGGAGGCCGAGCATCACCCTGACATAAAGATGGACCTCCTGAAACCCACTTGTGGCCCCGAGTGCCCAGGCCCTCCTGTTCTCTAACAGTGGCCCTGCACAGCTGGACCAGGCCGTCACAAACACACCGACTCCAATGGAAACGGACTCAGCTTTCAACAATAGGCCTGTGTGTGTGTGTGTGTGTGTGTGTGTGTGTGTGTGTGTGTGTGTGTGTGTGTGTGTGTGTGTGTGTGTGTGTGTGTGTGTGTGTGTGTGTGTGTGTGTGTGTGTGTGTGTGTGTGTGTGTGTGTGTGTGTGTGTTTGTGGCTGTCCACTTTACAATCTCATCAACAGGGAGACTGGTGCAACTTCCTGTTGGCGCCCAGAAGACGGAAGCACTCCTCCCTCCTTCCTTTCCTGCCTACCAGTCGTTTCTTACCCCTTTGTCCACGTAGTCCTCCATAACTCGGTCAGTAACGGGTTAGACTTCCTGTCAGCTGCAGGGTTAGTTCCTTCTGAGAGGCTTTTGGTTTCTGGGATTTTACCTGTGAGTTCTTGGGACTCACCTTTCTGTCTGAATGAGTCAGAGGAGGAGACCACGGCACCGAGGAACCAGTCTAATAGATGGAGCAAGCAAACATCTCCTGGTGTGTTACTACAGGAGTCACACCTGCAGCACCTGTTCGCATCTATTTATCATTTTTAAACCAAACTGTGTCAATGGGTGGAGCCTAGCATGCCCTCAATTCAGTTCAGTTCAATTCAATTCAAGTTTATTTATAAAGCGCCAAATCACGACAAGAGTCGTCTCAAGGCACTTCACATAATAAACATTCCAATTCAGGTCAGTTCATTAAGCCAATCAGAAATAATGTTTCCTATATAAGGAACCCAGCAAATTGCATCAAGTCACTGACTAGTGTCAGTGACTATACAGCAATCCTCATACTAAGCAAGCATGCAGCGACAGTGGAGAGGAAAACTCCCTTTTAACAGGAAGACACCCCCAGAGAATCCTGGCTCAGTATAAGCAGCCATCCTCCACGACTCACACACTCACACACACACACACACACGCACGCACACACACACACGCACACGCACACACACACTTACACACGCACACGCACACACACACACACACACACACACACACACACACACACACACGCACACACACACACACACACACAGAAACGGTATTAACACACAACCATACAAACGAGACCTGGGGGCATTTTATGCTCCTGACTGCCCCTTCAGGCCAAATGCGTAACTGCAGCTTTAATAGTAAGCTCGTGCACGAGAAGTGCATGCTGTCCGTGCACACTCTTGAACAAAAAAACAGCTGAGTCAGCTCATTACCGGTGCCTTTTACAGGTTTAGATGGTTCAACACAATTCTAATAAATTAGACAAACAATTTAGTCGTTGGCCTGACCAAGAACGGTTTATGTCCGCGTGCACCCGCGCTGATTACCACTAGTAGACCGGAAATGGTTAAACGATGGGTTCTCTTTCTTAACATTCGTTTCGATGTCTCACTATGGGATACGCCCCTCCGCGGATTCCTCAGAAGCACTCATCTCAATACGCCAATCCTGATTGGCCAGTGACCGTGACGTACGCGTCCCCCTGCTACTATAAGTAGCAAGCGTCCCCACGCACGCACTATTCAATCACCTCTTCTCGCTTCGGTGGTCGCTTATCTCTGAGGTAAGTTAGCTCAACTGTTCACAGACGGAGCCTTCTAATATTCTCTCCGTCGCCGAACGTTAACTTACTGTCCTTCTGTCCTGGCCTTCACCATAGGCTCGGGGCATAACGAGCAGCTTCACACTCCAGTGCATCTGTTCGTTCTCTGGCTAACACACCAGTTAGCCTACATGGAAGCCGCTCCTCCCACCAGAAGAGTCGACGGCGCAGGAGCTCGCCTCTGTACCTGTGGGAACAAAATCTCAAGCACAGACCCGCACAAGGTCTGCTCGAGCTGCCTCGGGCTGGAACACGCCCAGCTGGCATTGGAAGTCCCCGGGTCATGTGAGAGCTGTGCTTGCTTCAGCCTGAAGAGCCTTCGCCGGCAGCTAGCGCGCCAAGCTAGCCTGTCGGGGAAGGACCCTTGCCTGCCGGCCCCTGGGCCACCGCCTGGGGACGCCAGCGATCATGTCCTCCCGGATCCGGAACCGTGTGCCGAACTCAGCTGGGGCTCACAGCTCGAACCGGCCGGTCCGAGCCACCCCGTCGAGGACGTGTTGGAGTTGGACTACGGAGACGACGGGGGCACTTCGGAACTCCTCATTTCAGAGGAGGACGAGGATGACGACGTTTTTCTCCCCATCGCTCAGGCCTCCATGCCTAGCTTTCCGTCCTCTCCCAGGGATGGAGCGGCTTCTCCGGCCGCCCACCTGGACATGCAGTCAGTCTGCCGACGCGCTGCGACCAGGCTCAACATCCCTTGGCCCACCGTGGTCACTGAGGCTGTCAGATCCCGCTACGAGGGAAAGAAGCTGCCTCAGGCCACAAGAGCGGCAAAGCCCCTCCTTCCCGCCTTCCCGGAGCTTCTCCAAGAAGTGAGGTCCTCCTGGGACAAACGCCCTTTCAGCTCCAGGTCTCCTGTCCAAGGAGCCTCCTCGCTGCACTTCGAGGGGATGGAGAAGGCTGGCATGCTTCGCATGCCACCGATGGAACCGCTGGTTGCAGCCCACCTGCACCCACGGCTCTCGGCAACTTCCTCCAGGCCTCCCGCTCTCCCCGCGAAGGCGGACCGCTTCCAGTCGGCGCTGAACGAGAGGGCGTACAAGGCTGCCGCCATCTCCGCCCGAGCTTTGAATGTCTCCTCCATGCTCTCGGCGTACCAAGCCGAGCTCTGTGAGGACATGAATACGAAGCCGGACCCGGAGGTGTGGGAGGAAATCACCGTACTGACCGACATCTGCCTGCGTGTGCAGCGCTGCGCGGTCCAGGCCACGGGAAAAGCTATGGGCATGATGGTGCTTCAAGAACGTGCACGATGGCTGAACCTCTCCAACCTCTCTGATAGAGAGAAGGAGGACATTTTGGACATGCCAATCGTGCCTGAAGGCATTTTTGGCTCTGCCCTGGCATCAATGCAGCAACGCTGTGAGGCCAAAAAGAAAGAGGATGAAGCCCTTCATCTCTGCCTTCCCCGTAAGCCCTCACCGGCGCTGCCGGCTCGGCCGAACCTGCCTCAGGCAGCTGCCCGAGCCCAGCCTCAGTTCCGGATCCCAAAGCGCCCGAAGCCTCAAACTGTCCAACCAGCTCCTTCGGGCTCAGCGCCTCGACCAGTTTGGCCTCAGAGATCCGGCAACCAAGCCGCTCTGCCGCCGGGACAACCCACCCGACCCGGCGGTCAGCAGGTGAGGAAGAAGAAGAGGGCAGCCTGACAGAGTTCTTTCCCTCCGGACGCTGCAGCTGGCAGTTCCCTGTTCGCCAGCTCCTCCTGTTCGATGTTGCCATGGTGCCTTCTCCCCCCCTCACGGAACCCCTCCGGCAGAGTCCCCGAGCGGTCCAGGGTGGGGCCAGGACGTGAAGCCGGCTGTGTCGGCTCAAAACACACGTCACAAGCACTCACATTGTTTTTCACAAACATGTCATGCTCAAGGAGCATTAAAAAGTTCGCTGCCGCATCCAGACAAAATGTCAAGGGCGCAGCAAAAATCAATAAAAATGTTGCCCATGAGCAGTTCCAGGCGTGGGCGGCCCCTGGCGGACTTATCCGCCAGCCACGGGTCGTCCCCGTACGCCTGGGCCGTCAAAGCACAAAGCCCCCGCGCATGCGCAGTGGTTGCCACGAGCACCGCTGCCCCACAACCTCTGGAGGGAGCTGCTGCTCCGTGTGTCACGGCTGTGTCACCGCTCTCCACTCTCATGGAGGAATGGACAGCGGTTTCTGCTTCACGTTGGGTGCTGAGAACTATTTCGAGAGGTTACAGGCTCCAATTCGCTTCTGTTCCTCCTCGATTCTCTGGCGTAGTGTTCTCCCACGCCCAGGGGACGTCAGCTCACATCTTTCAGGGAGAAATCTCCTCCCTGCTGGAGAAGGGAGCGATATGCATTGTGCCTCCCGATCGGTCTCAGAGCGGTTTCTACTCCAGGTACTTCCTGGTCCCGAAACGGGGAGGGACCGGGATTCGCCCGATCCTGGATCTGAGGGCCCTGAACCGATGCCTCAGAAAGTACAGATTCAAAATGCTCACGCTCTCATCCCTTTTGCGTCTGATTCACCAGAACGACTGGTTCACCTCAATCGACCTGAGGGACGCATACTTTCATGTTCCCGTGTACCCTCCACACAGGAAATTTCTGAGGTTTGCCTTTCAGGGAGTGTGTTACGAATACACCGTGCTCCCATTCGGCCTCTCGCTGAGCCCGAGGGTGTTTGTCAGGTGTACGGAGGCAGCGATCGCCCCTCTGAGAGGGAGGGGCATTCGGCTGGCCACGTATTTAGACGACTGGCTCCTGCTGGCACGGTCCAGAGAGGAGGCAGCGTCAAACACGCTGGTTGTGATCCCTCACTTGTGTGGTCTGGGTTTCAGAATAAACTGGCAGAAAAGCGCTCTACTCCCCTCCCAGAAAATAACCTTTCTAGGTCTGAATCTGGACTCAGGGGCGTTCACGGCCCGTCTCTCGACACCGCGCGTGAACGCGCTCTCGCTCTGCCTGGCGCGCTTCCGCCTACACCGTTCGGTGCGGTTTGCGTTATGCCTCAGGCTTTTGGGTCTCATGGCGTCGGCTATTTCAGTGGTACCACTCGGCCGTCTACACATGAGAGATTCTCAACGCTGGGTGGCTTCTCTGGGTCTCTCTCCAGTGCGCCACAGAGCGCGCAGGGTGACGGTCTCTGCAGCGTGCGTCGCGGCGCTCCGCTGTTGGCGTCACCCCTCCCTCTTGGCACAAGGGGTGCCTTTGGGGTTGGTTCTCGTGAGGAAAGTGGTCACGACAGATGCAAGCCTGTCAGCTTGGGGGGGGGCTCCTGGAGGGTCGCTCTGTCAGGGGTGTGTGGAGCAGAGAGCTCTGGGGGACACATAAATTATCTGGAACTCCTCGCGGTCTTTCTGGCCCTGAAGCGCTTCCTGCCTTTTCTCTCCGGCCATCATGTCCTAGTGAGAA
>NC_091747.1:65013165-65020665 GCF_043380555.1 Nothobranchius furzeri
TGTGAGTTATTTCTAAACACACACAGACAGAGAGAGATGGAGGCGGGGGGGGGGGGGGGGGGGTGACCTCCAGGTCTCTTTGACACAGAAAGGCATTGTGGGAGTTATCACACAACACACAGACAGAGAGTGTTGTGTTTTTATTTGCTTTTGAGTCATACTCTGTGTGTGTGCGTGTGTGTGTGTGTGTGTGTGTGTGTGTGTGTGTGTGTGTGTGTGTGTGTGTGTGTGTACACAGCTGGCAGTGAGCTGATAACAGTCCTATTAGAAATATTAATCTACCCTGAACCCCAAAGAGACACACACACTCACACCAAAGGCATCCAGAGAGGATGTGTGTGTGTGTGTGTGTGTGTGTGTGTGTGTGTGTGTGTGTGCGTGCGTGCGTGTGTGTGCGTGCATGCGTGTGTGTGTGTGCGTGCGTGTGTGTGTGCAGTTCTGATTGGACCTAATCATGTACCAGCCGGCAGCAGCAGCATTCATTGGCCCTCAGCTGTGACTGACAGGCATAACAACACAAACAGCAGTGGAGGACCCGGACCAGCGGGGACAGCTGCAGAACCGGTCTGCTAAAGCCCAACAAGTCATCTTGTTGTTCTCTAACACCGCCCAGCCAAACGGAAGCTCACACACACTAATGCTACGTTGGACCGCCTTTAGCTTTGACTACGACTCGCATTTGCTGTGGCGATGTTTCCATAAGCTTCACCAGATTTATCTCCATCCATGTTGCATTAGCGTGGCACCAAGATGCTGCACTGATGATGGTGAGTCTGACCTCTGCACAAAGCCTTCTCCAGCGCATCCCAAAGATGGGCTTAAGGTCTGGACTCTGTGGTGGCCAACCCATGTGTGAAGATGATGTTCATGCTCCCTGAACCACTCGTTCACTATCTGACCCGATGAATCCTGGCATTGCCATCTTGGATCATGCCCGTGTCATCAGGGAAGATGGAATAACCTGGTCATTCAGGATATTCAGGTAGTCAGCTGACCTCATTCTTGGAGCACATCCTGCAGCTGAACCTAGACCTGACCACCTGCAGCAAGCCCAGATCATAGCACTACCCCCACATGCTTGTACAGTAGGCACTAGGCATGATGGGCGCATCACTTCATCTGCCTCTCTTCTTACCCTGATGCACCATCACTCTGGACCAGGGTCCTTCTGGACTCATCAGACCAGTTTTAATAAAGTTCTGAACCCAGTTTTAGTCGTTTCTGCATCTCCTTTTTGAATATATTTTTAAATATTCTCTAAGTGCTTTTTTATATTTTTACAATTTTGTATATGTTTTGTTTTTGTGAAGCGCCTCGTGATTTTTATCTTGAGAGGCGCTATAGAAATGATATCTTCTTCTTCTTCCTTATTCCGCCTTTCCCAGGATCCCCTGACTTCCCTCTCTCATTCATGTTCTCTCTCCCTTTCCTCACATTTTTCTTCATCACAAGTTTTCTCATTTCAAGCATATTCTTAACTATTTTAATGTTTTTACACTTTTGTTTTTGTGAAGCGCCTCAGGCTTTCATCTTGAGAGGCGCCATATAAAAGCGCTCTAGATGTTTTCGCTGCTTAATGCATGCCGATGATCTGACCCTATTCCTGTTCCAGCTGAAAGACAACCACCCTGCAGTAATGATCCACTAGGAGGCTCCTACCTGTCTGCTCAGGTAAATCCAGGTGGAGATGTTTCTGGACAGGTGGCGTGTTTGTTTTGTGCTCATATTGAATTTTTCACTTTCTGCTTTTGAATCACACCTAACAGAATTTCCTCATATATTCTGGCCAGGCCCCGTGTTCTTCTGTCTGTCAGACGGACAGTTCAGCTCCAGCAGGAGCTCAGTGTTTGGTTCTGGTACCAGACGACAAAACGTGCAACTGAGCTCTCATTGCTCCAAGCAACAAACTGTTAATGAGTGAGAGATGACATTCAGCTCAGGAACCTGTAAAGCCCTTTGTGTGTGTGTGTGTGTGTGTGTGTGTGTGTGTGTGTGTGTGTGTGTGTGTGTGTGTGTGTGTGTGTGTGTGTGTGTGCGTGCGTGTGTGTGTGTGTGTGTGTGTGTGTGTGTGTGTGTGTGTGTGTGTGTGTGTGTGTGTGTGTGTGTGTGTGTGTGTGTGTGTGTGTGTGTGTGTGTGTGTGTGTGTGTGTGTGTGAGCAGCAGTAAAGCGTATCTGAGAAGATTACTGCTGTTCACGCTGACAGCAGAAAGCGAGGCGGTGCTACAAGCCTTAGATTAGATTGAACTTGTTCCATTTATAACAACATTAAATGGAGCCTGCAATCAATGGTCAATCGATGTCTCACTGCTGCTTACTGTGTGTGTGTGTGTGTGTGTGTGTGTGCTCTGTAAGATTAAACAAGAGAACCATGTCCTCTCCAGTTGTAAGGACACACTGAAGAACAGTTATTTCTGCTTTTAACCATTTCAGATCCAAGCTCCCTTATTATCTCTAAACATGAATCAGCTGACTTTAGTACGTACCCGGCTCCTAGATCAAACCGTGTGCAAGTCTCGCCCAGCATTAGTCACTCCGCACTTGAGTCTAAAGACACACAACACTCAAACTCCAGCTAAATCAGCTCAGCTCAGACTTAGCCTGACAGGATGACTGTGTCCCGACCCAGCGGGGTTTGAGGGCCTGCGATCGCAGGTAACTCAGATAGTAGCTACCGTAGAATGCCTGTCTGCCAAAGTGAATTTGATAGCCACCATGGTCCTCCAGCTCTCAGCTGCTCAGCAGCAGCAGACCTCCTGAGAACAGGAGCTGCCGCTCCTCAGCCTCCCGGAGAAATGGGACGGTACCCGCGGCTCTCTTAAGGGGATGTTAGCTACCCTAGCCATGACGTTCGAGTGCCAGCCCGCCCGTTACGCCACAGCCTGCTCCCGGGTGGCGCTACTCACCTCTCTCCTTACCGGTTGAGCTCAAGAGTGGGCCGCCGCTCTTTACAACATTAGATCGGAGGCCTGCAACGATTATGACATATTTGTGGCAGATCTGAAGAAGACATTTGTGCCCCCAAGCGGCAAGATCTCGACAGAAGCCCAACTCCTCCAGCTCCGACAGGGCAGCCACACTGTAGCCCAGTATACTTCCTGGTTCGGGACCACTTCTGCTAAGCTACAGTGGGGTGATGACTCCCTGAAGGCCATTTAACTCGAGGGGCTCTTGCCCTGTATCAGAGTTGGAATGATTGGCCGGGAGACCCCAGAGACGCTGGACAAGGCGGTCGACCTCGCCCTCCAGATGGACCTGCGCCTCTTCATCCGTAGACCCACCGACCCATTGCCGGCAGCGGCCTCGGCCCGCCCTCACCCACCTGACGCTTTGTCCCACGAGGAACCCATGCAGCTAGGACACAACCCAGAGCAGAGAGAATGGCGCTACAGGAAGGGTGTGTGCGCCTATTGTGGTGGTCCAGGTCACCAACGCCTCACCTGCCCCCTTCGGCCGGGAAACGAAGACTCCAAGTAGACAGCAAAAGTGCGGTCCTACTTGGAGTAACCCAATCACCCTGCTCCCAGTCACCTTGCATCTCGCCCAGGGGCCCATCGAGCTGGAGGCTCTTCTGGACTCCGGAGCGGCCGACTGTTTCATGGATCAAGACCTGGCCACTCGGCTTCGCATCCCTCTGTCCTCTCTCAGTCAAGTCATCCCAGTAACATCTGTGGACGGGACCCCTCTCAAACCATACCCCATCTGCCAGGAGACGACCAATATCTGTATGGATGTCTGCCAACATTCGGAGACCCTCCGGTTCCTCATGGTCAATGCTCCAATGTCTCCACTGATCCTGGGCCATTCCTGGTTCCTACGCCATAACCCCCAGATCTCCTGGTCCTCTGGTCAGGTACTCACCTGGAGTGTGTCCTGTCACACCCATCGACCCCCTCAGTCCACCTCCGCTCCTGACTGTCCTGTTCCTGAGGATGTTGATCTGTCACAGTTCCCCTCCTGTTACCATAACCTCGCCCAGGTCTTCTCTAAATGCCCGACCACCATCCTGCCTCCTCATCGCTCATACGACCTGGAGATCCGACTCCTGCCCAGTACCTTTTCACTTCGGGGCCGCTTCTTCTCCCTGTCCCTGGCAGAGACTAAGGCCATGGATGCCTGCATCTCACAGTCTCTCCAGTGCGGGTTTATCCACCCTTCCACCTCACCAGGGGCAGCAGGTTTCCTTTTGTGATGAAGGAAGGGGACCTTCGACCCTGTATCGATTATCGGGGCCTGAATAAGATCACGGTCCGTGATCGTCACCCTTTGCCTTTGATGACCACTGCCCAGGACGCTGTGTCCCAATCCACCATTTTCACAAAGTTGGACCTGCGCAGTGCCTGCAATCTAGTCAGGATCAAACAGGGTGACAAATGGAAGTTGCCTTCATCACTCCGACCAGCCACTGGGAGTACTTGGTGATGCCTTTTGGCTTATACAATAGCCCCGCAGCCTTCCAACGCCTAATCACTGACGTTCTGCGAGATATGTTGGGCAGGTGGGTCTTCGTCTATCTGGACGATATTCTGATTTACTCCCGAACCCATGAGGAACACATCTCACATGTCCAAGCCGTCCTCTCTCCCGGCTTTTGGGAGAACCAGCTCTACTGCAAGCTAGAGAAGTGTGCTTTCCATCAGAGACCACCTCCTTCCTTCCTATCTCATCCCGCGGACTGTCAACGGACCCTCCGAAGGTCCGAGCAGTGGCCCAGTGGCCTCTACCCACTTCCCTAAAACACCTCCAGAGTTTCCTGGGATTCTCCAACTTCTACCAGCGTTTCATTCGTGGTTTCAGCACCATTGCGGCCCCTCTCACTGCCCTAACCAAGCCATCCAACCAGACACACCCTTTTCGCCTCACCTCCGAGGCTACACAAGCTTTTAACACTCTGGTCCACCGCTTTACCACCGCTCCTATCCTTGTGCACCCCGACCCAGCAAAACCCTTTGTGGTGGAGGTGGATGCCTTGGAAGTAGGAGCCAGGGCGGTTCTCTCTAAATGCAGCTCAGACTCTAAGCTCCACCCTTGCTCCTACTTCTCCCGTAAATTCTCACCAACCCAGAGGAATTACAGAGTGGGAGACAGGGAGCTCCTAGCCATTAAATGGGCATTAGAGGATTGGTGGCAGTGGTTGTTGGGTGTGACAGAACCGTTTACCATCTGGACGGATCACCAAAACCTTATCCACATAAAGACCACCAAACAACTTAATCCCCGTCAAGCTCGCTGGGCACTGTTTTCTGAGCCTTTCCATTTTCACCTGGCTTACCGCCCTGGTTCTAAGAACTTGAAGGCTGATGCTCTCTCTCAACGTTACACCCAGTCCACCCCCATTAGAGAACCACTTCCCATTCTGCCAACTCAAAGGTTTGTGGCTGCCCTCCACAGGCCGTTGGAGGATGCCATCCAAGCCGCCTTACCCAACGACCCCGCACCTGCCAATACGCCTCCCAACTGAATCTATGTGCCTGCCGCTTGTCGCCCCGTGGCCCTAAGATGGGGGCATGCCTCTCGCCTGCCTGGTCACCAAGGGAGAACCTGCACCCTCCAGTTTCTACAGCGAGCTCTCTGGTGGCCCTCCATGAGCAAGGACGTCCAGGAATATGTGGCCGCATGCCCCACCTGTGCTTAGGGATGGGTACCTTTGACATTTGAATCGATCCGGTACTAATTCCCGGTACCTACGAATCGATACCGGTACTTAACGGTACCAATTTTCGATACTTTTGAGTGTTTATTATTTTAATTCTCTTTTATAACTAAATATATATTTTTCTCAATATATAAAAATATTTGATAAATATCACGATAAATAACAAACAACTGTTTGTATTTTAACATCGTCCTTGTAGTTTTATAAGCTGATAATTAAACTGAAGCAAACATCTTTACTGTGAACTAAATTTACTGTGTATCTTCATTCCTTTTGCGTCTTTTTTCATTTGATTTTTCCTACTGGGAAGTTAGAATTTCCGAGGAGAAAGCGAACGCACCATTAGCTGATAAAAATGGTGGCATAGGAAGCTAACATATCAAGCTAACGTTATCTTAGACAGTTTATTTAGCTGCTGGAGCAGATTAAAACGATGATGCCTCACACTTAGATCGTTGTCACTGGTTTCGTCTTCACCCGTCGCATTTAGTAAAGTGAAGCCAAACTTTAGAGCACGTTCATGTTCTTCTAGTCGGAAATTCGGAGTTCCGAGGAGAAAGCGAACGCACCATTAGCGAAACGGAAGCTAACATATCAAGCCAATTATATTTACCTACCGGAGCAGATTAAGATGAGGATGTCTCACTTAGATCGTTGTCGCTGGTTTCATCATCACCCAGTTACCCATCACATTTAGTGAAGTGGACCCAAGCGTTAGCGTGCGTTCTTTCTACCATGCTGCTCTGTTTACAACTGGCTCGCAGCGAGCGACGACATAACGCTCTTGCGCATGCGCAACTGTCTAGGCAAGTTCTCGTTGTGAAGGACGGGTACCGAAACGAGGCACCGTTTCAAATGAAGAGAATCGGTGCTCGGTCGGTACTGTGGAATTCGGTCGGTACCTTAAAAAGTACCGAATTCTGTACCCATCCCTACCTGTGCTCGCTCAAAGTCCCTGAACCAACCCTCCACTGGTTCCACACAGACATGCAATCCAGACGTGCGATCCAGGGGGTCAAGAGGTCGGGATGGACCCGGCTGGCAGAGGGGACCTCTGGGCAACAGAACCCATAGTTTAGCTCCGAGTACGACCCGTCTAGTCTGAGATACCTTCCAGCTGATGGCAGGAAGCTGGTGTATCTAACCTCCCTCTGTGGCTGTTGAGTCTGACACCTTGGTCAAAAGAGAGGACGGTTCCAAATGCTCGCTCATCTGATCGGCCTAACCGGGAGGCTGCTGGAGAACTGACTAGATCAGGAGGTGATTCCTATATTTAGTGCATGTTGTTTACAATTTTAGACAAAACAGAATTTGACAAGTTTACCAAAGACCTCAGAGAAGCCTTCCCTCCCTCAGGTAGTTGAGGTGAACTCCTACAACAGTTATGTGGAGAATATGAAATAATAATGAAGTGATGTTATTGTGTTCGTACTGATGAAATGACTAGAATCAGCAATTACCGATTCACTTTACCCACTACAGGACATATCAATCCAATACTTTGGATTCAAACATGTTGTTCATTCACCAGAATATGATTTTATGGAAGGTCGGAGTCATTAATGTCACAGAAGATGGAATTTATCCAGACAGTAGAAGTTGAGGATGTAAAGGCTCCAGTTCATTCCTTCATCTGGCACCACGGTGTCAGATTGACTTGTAAGTTCAGCCTTTAGCTACGCCACACACCACACGACCAGCTACCTAAGCTGCTGAAGCGGCGCTGCGACCCAGAAGTACCAGAACCGCGTGCGGCACATGCACAAACATGCGTCAACACGGAGCCATTGCCATGCTAACACACTGTTTTACACACACAAGGACAAGGATGGTCCAGAAAGCGTGC
>NC_091747.1:65028165-65035665 GCF_043380555.1 Nothobranchius furzeri
ATAGACGATAAAATTGCAATCCCTATTGAAAAATGGGAGGTGGATCTATCAGTTAGCTTTGACCAGAACTTCTGGTCCCAAACTTGTTTAAAAACTTTTAAAATGATCAGACACTCCAATTTACAATTAATTCAGTACAAAATTCTACACCGAGTACACTATACAGGTCATCGGATGTTCAAGATGGGGTTTGTGTCGTCTGACACCTGTACACACTGCACACACAACATTCCTGACAATTACATTCATGCACTGTGGTCCTGTCCACCTGTCCAGGAATTTTGGGGTAGAGTGTGTGAAGACCTGTCAAAGTCTCTGAAATGTCATATCCCAACATCCCCCTCTCTTTGTTTACTGGGAAACCTGGACGATGTCCCGATTGAAACATCTTTGGTTCACGTGGTTCTGACTGCCATATGCATCGCTAAGAAAACTATCCTCTTGAATTGGAAAAATAGAGAAACTCTCTGCATTAACCAGTATAGAAATCTTTTGTTAGATCATATTACACTTGATATAGCCTCTGCTTCCACTTCAGATGAATCTCTCTGGGCTCCTTTGATCGGTTCCATCACATAGCGAGGGTGGGGGGCCGTTGATGTTGTCCTACGGGATGGTGTGGTTTGGGGGGTGTGGGGTCTGAGTTTGGAGTATCCGGATGTTCCCTGGAGGTGGGTTCACTGGGGGTGTCTGGGACTGGGGGGCTTTTGCCCCCCTCTGGAGGTGCTTGGGTTGCCTCGGGGGGTGGACTACTGGTGGGTGTGAGTGGGGCCCCTTGGGTGTCTTGGCGGCGGCCATGGGTCACTGCCTGGCGGCTGCAATGCCCCTGGGCGGGTCTGGGTGGGGGCCTGGGGGCTCGGGGTTTGGGGGTGGCCGGCTCCGTGTGGGGATCTGGGCGGGGACTTGGGGGTCGGGTCCTGACATGTATGCTGCCGGGAAGAAGGCAGGGACACCCAGCAGTGCCTGGCTCGGGTTCGGGGGCCTCAGGTAGACCTTGGCTCCTCTGCCGTTCCATCACAGGGGAGGGGGAGGTTCAGGAGGGGGAGGACCCAACCTTACCTGGATGTCCCATGTCTTATATATTCTGGAAGTTGTGCAAATGCAGGGATGGGAATAGATATTCTGCTGGGGTGGGGCTGGGTTGGTGCCCTCGGGCTCCATGAGGCTCTGTAATGCTGCTGCTTTTGGCCCTGGCAGGATGGGCTGGGGTCTCCATGCCCTGGGTGGCAGTTTGACAACAGAGGTGCCTATTGGGGCCAGTAGGGGAGCTGGCTCCCTGGAGGGCTAAGCCCAACCAGCCATTCCTCCCCATCCCCGCATATTTCTCTCCTCCTGCTCCCTCACATCATCACACAAACATACACATAGGACCTTGGGGGGTGGGCAAGTCAGGGAGTGTGAGTATGGATCCCATTTCCGCATTCCTGTGGCAACCTGCCCCCCAATTTTATTTGCACCTTATACACTTCCACTGACGACATTCCACACAAACACACACTTAGGACCTTGGGAGTGAGCAGATTCAACGGCATTTGGAAGGGGGATATTTCAGCCTCCTCCCGAGTGCCGGTGCCCACTTCCAATTTTAAACCGCACTTAGACACTGATGGCTGAGGGTGTAAGTGGGGTGGTGCAGTGGCATCAGCTGGCATATGCCGGATGATGCCCGCACTGCCCACTCACCACAGCCATGGAATACACCTCATGATCACACAACACTATATTGGAGCAGGCGGAGGGAGACTAGGGGTCTTAGCCACCTCTGTTGTTGCTAGGCCTCCTGGGGCTGGAGGCTAGGAGGGAGATCTGGCCGTCTGGTTGGGGTCTGGGGTGGTGGGTTGCTGTGCTCAGCGTTGGGCGGGGGAGCCTGCTCATCAGCACCCCAGCAGAAAGGGTCAAACTCTGGTAACCGGTGATGGTTGTACCCCATGTGCAGCAGTACCGGGACCAGAGTGAATAGGGTGTGTATGGGGAACATGAGTGGGTGTCCGGCGTGCATTTTTGTAAGTCTTGGGTTGTATGTGCATGTGTGAGCATGAGGGAGGGAGTGTGTGACTGTTTTTGTGTATGACTGTATATGTCAGGTGGGACCTTTGACTCCTCCCCTCTCCTGGGACCTCCTTTGATGATATAGATCTTTGTCTCCCCTCCCCCTGCCACACCTGGTGTGGAGTGTGGTGCCTTGGTCTGCCTGAGTGTTCGTGGCTCCCGGGTCAGGGGGTTTAAGATTTTTGGTGCCTGCCTGATAGATCCCGGTGGCTGCCTGGTGGGGTCTGGGTCCCTGGGCTCTGCTGGGTCCCCGGCGGGGGTGGTCGCCCCTGAGTCCCGGGTCGCTGGGTCCCGGGCTCGGCCGGCTAAGGGGTGGGAGGCAGCAGGCGGGCCTGTGGGCTTGCCGCTGAGATCTCCAGGGGCTCTGCCGGCTGCTGGTTGTGGCCCCCCGGGGCGATCCTCTGTGCCCCTCGAGGGGGGCAGAGGCCTTTCTGGTTGCAGCCTCCTTGGGGTTCCTATGTTCTGGGGCAGCGCCTGAATCTCTGGGACTTGGAGCTCCCTCCGTCTCCTACACATCTTTGAGGGGCAGATCTGTGGTCCCTCACACTCTCTGTTGGACGCTCCTATAGAGAAACCTTACATAAACAAGCGCGTGTACACACACAGGTGCTCACATGGTGCTCTCAAAAGTATGGGCTTGGGAACGTTAAACACAGGTCTTAAGGCTGTCGTTGCCACTAAATGCACTATGATTTATTATCGTGTGATTGTTCAGTTGAACAATGTTGATTTTATATTTCTTCATCACGTTGACGCAATGATAGCTTGTGTGTCCCATTTTTTTCTATTCTTTCTCTTTCTGCAGGTCTAGAAGCAGACTCTTGTTCATTATTGTTTATTTTTGTGGAAAGATGTGCATCCAACTTTATATTGGTGCAAGGCCATTGTGGGAAACGTGGATTTGATGGTGGAAATCCAGGAAGAGGGTCAAATCTGCCCCTATGAAGTCTCTGAAGCAGATACACAACACATATAAATACATAACAATACAGTGTTGTTGACGAGAGACGTGTCTTCAATGATGGCAGGATACCCCTACAAGAGAACTACACCCTCTGTTGTCCTGGTGGGGAATTGGTTTGCAAGCGCTTTGGAGTCCTCCGGCTCTAAAGAACGATTGATAAGTTCAGGTCGTTTATCATAAACTACACAAGATTTATGACCTAGGCTTCAGGATCAGCTCCAATAATGATTGGTGGGAATGTTCCCGTCTTGACTCCGACTTGCTTGATGTTGCGTACGTGCCAATACCAAGTCCTAATCCCATCCTTCGGCAAAGCATTAAAATACAAGAAATAAGTAAAACACATCGAGTTTTCTTTTATTATTTATGTATTTGTTTCTTTATTTACGTTCTAAGTTAATCTGCCAGAAGCATCACTCTTTCAGGAAGTATACTGATATGAAGAAGAAGAAGAAGAAGAAGAAGAAAGTATCATGTCTATAGCGCCTCTCAAGATAAAAATCACGAGGCGCTTCACAAAAACAAAAAAAAAGTAAAAATATAAAAAAGCATTAAGAAAATGTTTAAAAATATATTTAAAATGAGCAAAAAGAGACAATTGTGATAAAAACATGTAAAGAAAGAGAGAGAGTGAGCAGGAAAGAGGGAAACCAGTGGATCCTGAGGAAGGTGGAATAGGTGGGGAGAGCAGAATAAAGAGAGAGAGGTGAAGAAGGTCATACAAAAACCAGCTTGAACAAGTGAGTCTTCAGCTGCTTTTTAAAGGAGACCACTGAGTCCACTGATCTCAGGCTCAGGGGGAGAGAGGTCCAGAGTCTGGGGGCCACTGCAGCAGATGATCTGTCACCTTTGACCTTTAGCCTGGTGCTGCACAACCAGTAGGCTTTGGTCACTGGACCTCAGGGACCTGCTGGGGGTGTAGGGACTAAGAAGATCACCAATGTAAGATGGTGCTTGTCCATGTAAGGCCCTATAGACCAGAACCAGGATCTTGAAATGAACCCTGAAGTATGAAGCCTGTTAATTATGAGCATATTCCAAAGCCTTGTCACTCATATTTTAACTCATTCACTGCCAATGACGACTAAAGTCGTCATTTCCATTTTTTTTTTTTTTGCTGTTTGAGCATCGGAACGAGCCCCCGTGCTGAGAGAACAAACATCTCAGACCTGAAGCCGATCTTCATCCGCATATGTCACAGATCACATGATCAGGAAGCAGAACATCCATGTGTTAGGACAGGGGTGTCCAACTCAAACTCACACGGGGCCGAAATGAAACTCTGGGACGGAGTCGAGGGCCAAACTTAATATTTTTAAAAAGTGACACAAATTTGCACATTTTCTTATCAACATAAATGCAATTTTGAAACTTTAAATTTGGAAACAAACGTATTTCTGCATTAACACTGAATGTGGAATAACCAAATGACACACGAGCAAGTCAGTTTTAAATAAAAGGCATCAGTGGTATTCATTACTTGTGGTATAATCAGCATTTTATAAATCTATTCAGGATTTATGTTTTCTTGTTTATTCATTTTTCTTATTGTTTATTCTCCTTTTTTCTCCTGTAATACGTGTCATCGCTGCTGTGACGTCTAGCTTTCCCCACTGAGGAACAATAAAGGGATTTTCTATTCTATTCATCTATCTGCAGCCTTTCCACTTCCTGTTTACTGTAGGTTAAATCTTTTCTCACGGGCCAACAACAAAATAAAATATCATTTTATCTTAAATGAAAATGCAACATCTCACCTGTTAACTTTCATGTTTTGGAGCAGAAAAAGAGCATCAAACCAACATATTTAAAGCTCAGTTTGCTCCACTGGTTTACTGTGATGCTCACCTGTTCCAGCCAGATACCTGCATCATGGGGTTGATCTGAGCTGAGGAGGAGACTCCTGTTGTTTTGTTCATCTTCATCATAATAATGACAACATTAGATGACAACAGGTGCTCACATAGGTTTGTGCTGATGAACATGTCTGAGCAGCTTGGCCGCGTTGTTGTGTGTCGGGGAGGAAACACAACCACAGAGCCGTGCTGGTTTGAGCGTGTCGCTGCTCGCTGGAGTTATATCGGCTCTGTCTGGACGTTAGTTGGAAAACTTTCTCTTTCAGTCGTGAACACATTACTGAGCTGCTAGAATCTCCGTTTCTGGGCTTCAACGTCGGAAAACAGCTGAGTGAACTCGGCGCTGAGTGAGAGGAGTGTTTAGTTTGTCCGAGACAGCGGAGCTGCAGACACCGGCAGCTGGCGCTGGAAAACACAAATGAGGGGGCGCGTCGGCTCTGCACTGACGCCGCAAAGCATCGTGGGAGTTGAAGTCTTTGCGGTAAAATCGGCCAGCGAGCCAGTTTTAATATATTTTTGATATTTATCTAGCGGGCCACAAAAAAATGCTCCGCGGGCCAGATGACTCTGACATATGTGTGTTAGGAGATCGTTTTGGGCCGTTCCTGTAAAAAAAGTGAGGCGCGAACCGGAAAAGCTTCTGCCGATCACAATTCAACAACGGATTATGAAAGAACGGATAACGCTCGAAACACGCGGCTTCTTCCTGATGTAAGAGGTGAGTCTCCGCTTTGTTTTGGTTGTTTTGGCGTCGACATCATGCTAGCGCGCAATGTTCTGTGACTCTTAAAAAACAGTAAAAACGGTGAGAAACGCCGGCAGCGAATGAGTTAATTATGTCATCATTATGCGGTTGTATTGAGTGATGCGCTTCCCCACAATGACTCCAGCAGACTGACAAACCTAAGGTTTTGCTGTTTGTCTTTGCATATTAGAGTATTCTTCAGAGTCGGCTGGCTCCGTGTTTTTATCCGAGTTGCCGCAGTGACTTGGGAGTGCTCGTTTGGAGCAAGGACTAATGGAGGCAAAGGATTAGCTGTGGCATAGATGTCTGAATGGAAAAGCTGTACATGAAAGAAATGAGTTTTTAATGTGCCATATCAGATTCGTGGTGTTGAACTACCTTTTCTGCAAAGTTCAACGCCCACTTTAAACACATTACAAGTGTCTGCAACACTCATTCTGCTGTCCTGTTAAAGCTGCAGCTATTAGCCTGCTGCCTTAAGTTTGGTTTATGCTTGACGCATTCACTTTCCGCTTGGTGATGCGGCTCGCGGCTGGAACGTGCTTCACAACTCGCAGCGTTTATGGTTCATGCGGCTCGTCTCTGCGGTGAGCCAATACTCTCCCAAACTGTAGGGGGCAGCATGGAGCTCTACGGCATGCATCCAACACTACACCATAGTAGAAGTAGGAATTACTGTTTACAACATGGCATTCCAGCATTTTTAACAGCGTGCTCATCTTTTCCGACAGTGCGAGTTATTTCTCTCCAAGAATTATTAACAACATGTTGATCACGGTGATCTCTGAGAGCTGAATCATACAAATGTCTGTATTTACCAACCTCTGCCATACTAGTTCTTGCCAGTCCGCCATGTTTTTCCGCGTCCGACCATCCGCGTGGTTAGAAAATTTTCTAGGTGCGCGATGTGGAAATTTTGGGCCGTGCAGAGGCGCGGTGGAAGGGCGTGGTTGTTAAAAGGACGCAATTTTGCTGCGCGGAGCCGTGCGGACCTCGCGGACGCGTCAAGCATAAACCAACCTTAACAGCTGTAGGTCATGGAGCACGAATCCTCGCCTGCTTTAGACTGAGGCTACGGTGTTGTTATGCTCCTACTGATGCTAAGCTATAGAGCTCCGGGAGTTTACGTCACTTCTCCCGGCATGCAACAGTTCAAATCGAAACGGCGCCATATTGGCATGCAGAAGCCGGCAGCTGGACTATTTGTTATCGTCAGAAAACTCAATCAAACGGGAACTATGGTAGATTCCTGTTGTGCCCCAGGATGCAGAACAGACGCGGACGACATAAGGAATGAGCCATCTACAGGATTCCCCAAGATCCGGAGCGCCGCAAACGTTGGATCATTGTAATAAAACACGCTAGTGACCGGGCGAAAATGAAGCTGTGGGATCCCGAGAGTAAAGGTTTTCACTTATGCAGCGACCGCTTCATATCAGGTACTTAAACCAACGTTTCCTCAACTGTGTACGGTGTTTATTTTAAATGCTTTTATTATGATTCTTAGTGGGCTTCCTAAACTTATTTTGGCGTGGCTTTTTCTGTCTTATTACTCATAGCAGCAAGTAAACATCACGTAAAACGTTGCCTCGTGAGTTCTGCGTGCTGCCGTTTACGTGTTTTATGATGACAGCAATTAACCGGCTAAGCTGTATTTAATTTTTAAGCAATGGTTGATCAGATCACACATAAAAAGCACTTTGGATTGCTATTATCTGTCTCACCGAGACTACTTACGTGTAAATCTGTTATTTGTCCGTCCATCCATCCATTTTCATCCGCGTATCTGGAATGGGGTTGCTGGGGCAGTAGCGTGACTTCCCTCTCCCCAGCCGCCGGAGCCAGCTCCTCCGGGTAAATCCCAAGGGGTTCCCCGGTCAGGTCCG
>NC_091747.1:65045665-65048165 GCF_043380555.1 Nothobranchius furzeri
ACACACACACACACACACACACACACACACACACACACGCATGCACACACACACACACACACACACACACACACACACACACACACACACACACACAAAGAGCTGACTACATGTGAAGAAAACACAAAAACACACAGGAGAGGAAACGGTAAAGTCCTGAATCAGCTACAGCCCTGAACGTGGACACAGGAGGTCATTGGGCGTGGGCGTGTGTGTGTGTGTGTGTGTGTGTGTGTGTGTGTGTGTGTGTGTCTGTGTGTGTCTGTGTGTGTGTGTGTGTGTGTGTGTGTGCTGAGTAAACAGCTGTGCTGTGATTACACACTCATTGTTGTTTTCATCTTTCTGTCTCTAATAAACAACATTCCAGTTCTTCAGGGACCAAACAGAATACATTTCCCACAATGCACTTGGCTGCAGACAGCTGAAAAAACAACAAACCAAAACAAACTCACACCTGGAGGCTGTTCCACGCCAGCCTGGCCCGCCAGACTCCTCTTCTGGTTAGTTCTGCACAGAGAAAGGGTCCGGCAACACCCCTGTCCAATAACCCCGCCCCATGAGAATTCTAACTGAGCCAATCAGAGCTGAGCAGCGAACGTCACACACCGTGATGCCAAGTTTGTCAAACATGGCGACTGAAGCGGAGATGGCTGCAGCTCTTTCCTCTGGTCTAGATGAATTGGCTTGTCTCTAAAACAACAAGCAGAAGCGCTAAAAGACTTTCTTCTCAAGAAAAAAGATAGTTGCGCCGTCGCCAGACGCCATTTTTACTACAGCTAAAAATTGACAGCGTTGCATGGTACAGTCTGCATTCCCGTTTTTTTTCTGACTGGTTACTTTAGAGCCCCCCCCCCCCCCCCCCCCATGTGCCTGGGTCTGGCCGGCCAGGCTAGTTCCACAAAGCGAGTTCAGAAAATCTAGACTTTTCTGAGAAACTCTCCACACAGCTAGCTGTTCTCTCCAGGATTTGTTGGTTCCACGACTGAAACTTTCCGTCTAACTCACGCGAGGCTCGCGCGCGTCCGTAGGCAGACCCTGCTAACTGATTCAGATAAATGAGAATAGAAGGACAGAGCCTCGTTCTTCATTCGTGCCTACGAGGACTACAACGATACCAGAACTAAGATAGAGACCATGAACTGTTTGAACAAAGCTGTGTAGCTGGAGCTATTTAGTTAGCACGCTCAGAGTTTACATGTTTCCATGGCAACGCCGGAAGTCCGCTTCACTCCATTCCTGCAGGATGTTACATCGGTTAGGGTTACCGTCATATCTTCTCTCATCATCGTCACTTCCAACAACCAGCACCATTTACGCTCCAGTAATATAATCTCTACGGTTACTCCCAAAGCTCACAACTCCTTCGGCCGCTCCTCATTCCAGTTTGCTGCTTTCAGCGACTGGAACGAGCTGCAGAACCACGGAAGCTCCCTGCCTACATCCCATTATCTACCTTCAAAAACTCATGGTGATCAATAGTTTCTGATCAGTGTTCCTGCTTCTGAGTATGAAAGACTTACCGTAAATCCTCTAATACAGGCCCGGGCCTGTATTTGACTCAAGCTCATCATTCTCCAGGCCTTTATTGGAAGGAGGGCCAGAATTAGAGGCAGGCCTCTATTTCTATTTGAGCAAAATGAACTAATGGTTCGCTGGAGTTTTTGACAATTAAAATTGCGCCCACATTTTCAAAGTTAAACACATTTCTTTTAACAACGGTAGTTTCTGCTTCAGCCCTCTCCCCCCTCCCCCTGCTTCAGCCCTCTCCCCCCTCCCCCTGCTTCAGCCCTCTCCCCCCTCCCCCTGCACAGCAGCCGCAAACTCACTGATGCGCCTGCAGCCTCTCGGAGTTCCTGCTGCTCTAAACATTAAAATAATTATTTCATTTTCTGGTCCTCACTTCTGATGACCTTCAATGGTGTCTGTTTGTTGCAACCAGCAGGTACAAAAACCAACTTGTTTTTATTTGACTATTTTTCTGTCCTGCCTGTTTATTATCTTCCTGCATCTCCTCTCAATCCTAAAGAGAAACTGCTACCTGGGTTCATATATATTCACCTCATGAGTTACCTTTGAACTGCAGTTCTAAAAGATCTACCAACCGCTAAAACAGCGGAGCGCTCGCTGCTCGCCGGCCGCATCAGTGATCGGTGCGTCACCGGATGACAAGCTAGCGCCCCACTCCACAGCAGCGAAACGCATCAGGCGCAAATAAAAGACAGAAAACCTTAAAGGACATGAGCCAACATGAACGATCGCGTTGCCCCCCCCCCCCCCCCACCTCCACCCCCACCCCCCGAGCGCAGGAGCTTGTCACCTGCTGACAGCAGGCTGCTGTCTTTTCCGTGGGCTGCATCTTGCCGGTCATTATCACGTGACAGCGACTAGTCGATGACAGGCATAACAAGTCACTATAGTGAAGTCGACTAGTTCATACACCCCCTGCTGCTCCCCAGTGTTCTGCAGCATAATCAGCACGTTCTCTTTGAACTTAATATCA
>NC_091747.1:65058165-65060665 GCF_043380555.1 Nothobranchius furzeri
TGCTCTTCCCAAAGGAGCAGCTCAGGTTTACACCTTGTACAGAAGTCAGCAGCACGCGTCCTGATGAAGACCAGGAAGCGGGAGCACATCACTCCGGTTTTAAGATCACTGCACTGGCTCCCCGTGTGTTTCAGGATCATTTTAAGGTTCTTTTAATGGTTTTTAAGTGTCTTAATGGTCTTGGGCCTTCTTATCTTTCAGAACTGCTTTTACTGTATAAACCCTCGCGGTCTCTGCGCTCCTCTGGCAGCCGTCTCCTAGTTATCCCTAAAGTTAAGACTCACGCCCACGGCGAGGCGTCCTTCAAGTATTACGGCCCTCGCCTTTGGAACGGGCTGCCGGAGGACCTCAGGGCCGAAGGGAACGTCCAGGCTTTTAATAATAAGCTCAAGACCCACCGTTTTAGCTTTTAACTGATTACTATTTATCTATAAATACATATTTATCCGGACATTTTTGAAGGTGGATAAGATCTCACTCACAGTGAAGGGTAGTTCAGCAAAATTTATCCACAAGTGGACACCCTTTCTGGAATATCTCAAATCTTTTCCTTAATGCGAAGCAACTTGCCCATCCTGCGACTATATTGAAAAGAATCCGACACTTATTCCTTTCTTTTTTTTTAGGTAGACATTGGATTTAAGCACCCCCCTTCCCCCTTATATTTATCTATTTATTTTTATTTTTTTAATTTATTATTATTTTTTTTCTCTTTTTTCTGTCTTCTGTTTGATAAGTTAAAGTTAAAAAATATTGTGAAAGAAATATCTGAGAAAATATGTCATTTAAGTTGTATACAATGCAATGTATGTAAGTCTATATGTGTTCTTGATAAATAAAAAAAAATACATATTTATCTCTTTTAATTAATTTGATCATTTTATCTACATCTCAGTGTTTTTACATGATTATGTTTTCTTTTACTATCTTTATAATGACTTTTCATCATTATTAGCTTTTGTTATTTACATGTTATATATTTTAAGCCTCCAGTGGTTCCTCTGCGGAGCCCTCTGCCTCGGGGCCGGTGGTCAGGTGCGGCGGCCGGGGCGCTCCTCGGGTAGTGCCCGGGCAGTGGTGGGGGTCTCAGCCCTCCCTCTCTGGGCGTCATGGGCCGGTGTCTTGGCTGCTGCCGTGGATCTGTTGCTGTTGGGGCAGATGGCTCCGCTGATGATGTGTTGTCCATTACCTGACCCGTCTGAACTCAGCAGGAGGGGAACTGCAATTGTTTTACACCTGGGGAGGGGGGGGGGGGTGGGGGGGGGCTGGGATCGATGGGGCCATTTTAATCTGTGAAGCACTTTGAGTTGCAGTTATTTAGCATGTAAGGTGATGTTTTAATAAAGTTGGTTTGATTTGCAGAAGCAACATAGGAGGCAGTGGGGAAAGGACATGGCGTTAGTTGGCGTGAGGGTCGAGGAGAAGGTGGACCAGACTGAGACAGATGATTGGCCGTGGAGATTCCTGACGGGAATGTCTTGTTTATTTGATCTCAGTGTTTATTCAGCTGTGACTCCAGACAGCACCCAGCTGGCTCACACATGAACCTCAGTCAAGCTGATTTTCTTCCAGTGGAACCGTCAGAAGCTATGAGTTAGCTTCATGTTCACAAGTACAGGGCGGCTAGCCAGGCTAGCACCTCGTGGAACCCAGACTGGGTTTGTTTTGGAGCTGGTGCTGAGCCGCCGGCGAAGAGGAAACCCTCTTCTCAGCATCACATTGAAGCTCATAGATCCACCTCAAACACAGAAGCACTGGTCTGAGATTCTTTCAGGGTGAACGGGTTTGGGTTCGCGGTCCTGCTGGTGACGCTGGCCAGGCTAAGCAGAACTGACTTCAGAGGAAGTGCCCGCTCTTTTAATAACTATTGTTTATCATTCTGGACCAATCAAAAGCCTACAAGTCTGATGTGGGCGTTTACCAAAGTCCCTCAGACACCACCTCACTCCTCAAGCAGAGTCATCAACATTAAGAAGAAGTCAAATGTTAAACATTCATAATAATATACCAGTACTAATGTGTGAGTATACTAATAAATAAATACTTCATTCAACAAGTAGACTCGTGTGTTTCAGATCCAGCAGGTCATTATGAGAACACATTTAGTGGATTCATTCATTCATTCATTCATTCATTCATTCATTCATTCATTCATTCATTCTCGCCCCTCAGACCTGAAAGCTGCTGCAGTAACACCCGAACCCTTCAGAGGTGCCTGCTTGGCTTTGTGATGTGGACAAACTTAAGATACATGTGACGGTGGAACAGGAGCTAAGAGCTCGCCCTGTAATCGGAAGGTTGCAGGTTTGAGTCCCGCTCAGTCTGTCGCTGTCGTTGTGTCCTTGGGCAAGACACTAAACCCACCTTGCCTGCTGGTGGTGGTCGGAGGGACCGGTGGCGCCAGTGTTCGTCAGCCTCGCCTCTGTCAGTGCGCCCCAGGTCAGCTGTGGCTACATCGTAGCTCATCCCCACCAGTGTGTGAATGGATGAATGAGTGATT
>NC_091747.1:65063165-65083165 GCF_043380555.1 Nothobranchius furzeri
GTGTGCTCCTTCGGCGCTGGCCCACGGCGATGGGAAAGATGCCGAGCTCCACCGTCACCCCTGGTCCCAGGACAGAGCCACGAGCTCGCTGCAGCTCCGGCTCCGTGCGCCAGCTTGGACCCGCCCCCAGTCAGACCAGCAGTCCCGTCTCCGGTCCAATCAGCACCTCCGTCATCTGCAGGCAGAGGGACCACGCCTACAGCCCAGCTGACAGAGCTCGCCGGCCTCCAGGCGGAGCTTGGCCGGATCCGTCAGCTCGTCAGCCTCCAGGAGTTCCAGCTGGACACCCTATCCTCCCCGAATTACCAGGAGAAGGTTCCAGTCCAGTCTGCAGCTCCCTCATCTCTTGGCCAAAGGATCGAACCCGCAGTCCACCCAGCAGCGCTCGCTGGTCTCCAGGAGTTCCAGCTGGACAATCTATCCTCCCTGCTCTCCCAGTTGCCGGCACCACCAGTTCAGTCAGCTCCTGTCCCAGCGGTGGTCCCGGAGGTCGCACCTCATCCGGTCCAGCCTGTCAAAGTGGTCCCGTCTGTAGCAACTCCTCCTCCAGTCCAGAAGCCGGCGGTCCAGAAGCCGACGCCCCCGGACCAGAAGTCGACGCCCCAGAAGTCGATGGTCCAGAAGCAGACGCCCCTGGACCAGAAGTCGACGCCCCAGAAGTCGATGGTCCAGAAGCCGACGCCCCCGGACCAGAAGTCGACGGTCCAAAAGTCGACGGTCCAGAAGTCGACGGTCCAGAAGTCGATGGTCCAGAAGTCGATGGTCCAGAAATCGACGGTCCAGAAGTCGACGGTCCAGAAGTCGATGGTCCAGAAGTCGATGGTCCAGAAGTCGACGGTCTAGAAATCGACGGTCCAGAAGTTGATGGTCCAGAAGTTGATGGTCCAGAAGTCGATGGTCCAGAAGTCGATGGTCCAGAAGTTGATGGTCCAGAAGTCGATGGTCCAGAAGTTGATGGTCCAGAAGTTGATGGTCCAGAAGTCGATGGCCCAGAAGTCGACGGTCTAAAAATCGACGGCCCAGAAGTCGACGGTCTAGAAATTGACGGCCCAGAAGTCGATGGTCCAGAAGTCGATGGTCCAGAAGTCGACGGTCCAGAAGACGATGGTCCAGAAATTGACGTCCCCGGACCAGAAGTCAATGGAGGTCGACGCCCCCAGTCCTGAAGTCGACGCCCCTTCCAGTCCTGTGGTAAAAAATTCTATCAGACTATTTTTTGATATTAATAATTTATACGTCATTACACAGCTGTATTAAATGCTAATAAATTATCCCCATCTTATCCATTGGGAGTGTCAATGTCAAGGCAGTAGTACCAGTAAATAACCACTAGGTGTCGTTAAACTATGTCAACAAAGCAAATATGTTTACCTTATTTGCTGTTTACATTTAATCAACACATATAATTAAAAATATTTTCTGCTATATACAATAGCTTACATCATTTATAAATGTTGACAAATTAATCACATGATGGTGGAAAGACATTCAACAAGAAACAGATTCATCTGAATGGACTGAAGCATGTTTTAAAGGTGCAAAAACAAACTATAAACACGCAGCTTAAATTATTACAGTATAAATTTAATACAATCTATAATCTTAAAAGAAAGTATTTTAATAAAATGAAAACGTTATCTTAAGTGTTGATCTTGCTTTATGCTCATTCAGGCTGTTTTTGCCTCTGCTGAATCAGAAACTCTGTGTGAATTTTCTGAATGTGAACTTATTGTTTGTTATGCTATTTGAACGTTAATAAAAACATTTAAAAACTTTTTTTAATAAAACCAGCAACACTTACCAAGGAAACCATTTAGCACGCTCCACTCCGGGAAAATCTTCAGCCTTCCAGCATCACAGGCCTCAGTCACAGCAGAAACACGCCTAAAGAAATGTTCCCTGGTTAAGCTTCGGTTTATGGCTCCTGATTTCCTCTGTGATGCAGAGAAATGTCCAATATTTTGAGAGGGATGGTTTAGTGCAAAGTACTCACGCATCCTGTCATCAGTTGTGTACCACTTTGCGGGATCAGATATAGCTTGTTCACACCCTTTCTGGGTCTAGACCACACATGTCAGAGTCATCTGGCCCGCGGAGCATTTTTATGTGGCCCGCGAGATAAATATCAAAAATATATTAAAACTGGCCCGCTGGCCGATTTTACCGCAAAGACTTCAACTCCCATGATGCTTTGCGGCATCAGCGCGGAGGCGACGCGCCCCCTCCTTTGTGTTTTTTTCAGCCCGAGGCAGTCAGAGGTAGTTGGGTTTCTGCAGCTCCGCTGTCTCTGACAAACTAAACACTCCTCTCACTCAGCGCCGAGTTCACTCAGCTGTTTTCTGACGTTGAAGCCCAGAAACGGAGATTCTAGCCGCTCAGTAATGTGTTCACGACTGAAAGAGAAAGTTTTCCTACTAACGTCCAGACAGAGCTGATATAACTCCAGCGAGCAGCGACACGCTCAAACCAGCACGACTCTGTGGTTGCTGTCGTGTTTCCTCCCCGACACACAACAACGTGGCCAAGCTGCTCAGACATGTTCAGCAGCACAAACCTATGTGAGCACCTGTTGTCATCTAATGTTGTCATTATTATGATGAAGATGAACAAAACAACAGGAGTCTCCTCCTCAGCTCAGATCAACCCCATGATGCAGGTATCTGGCTGGAACAGGTGAGCATCACAGTAAACCAGTGGAGCAAACTGAGCTTTAAATATGTTGGTTTGATGCTCTTTTTCTGCTCCAAAACATGAAAGTTAACAGGTGAGATGTTGCATTTTCATTTAAGATAAAATGATATTTTATTTTGTTGTTGGCCCGTGAGAAAAGATTTAACCTACAGTAAACAGGAAGTGGAAAGGCTGCAGATAGATGAATAGAATAGAAAATCCCTTTATTGTTCCTCAGTGGGGAAAGCTAGACGTCACAGCAGCGATGACACGTATTACAGGAGAAAAAAGGAGAATAAAACATAAGAAAAATGAATAAACAAGAAAACATAAATCCTGAATAGATTTATAAAATGCTGATTATACCACAAGTAATGAATACCACTGATGCCTTTTATTTAAAACTGACTTGCTCGTGTGTAATCTGGTTATTCCACATTCAGTTAATGCAGAAATATGTTTGTTTCCAAATTTAAAGGTTCAAAATTGCATTTATGTTGATAAGAAAATGTGCAAATTTGCATCAGTTTTTAAAAATATTAAGTTTGGCCCTCGACTCCGTCCCAGAGTTTCATTTCGGCCCCGTGTGAGTTTGCGTTTGACACCCCTGGGCTAGAGGCTCCTGCTGACAGCCTCTGCAGACCCTTGCAGCAGGACGAGGCTGAAGTTAGCTTCTGATTCGGGAAACGGCTAAAGGGCCATTACACCCAATTTTTCTCTACTCTGACCATCTTTAATCTGCTCTAGCTCAAAAACTACAACAGCCACCGTGTTCAAACCTGTTCTAGATTATTCTACAATAATAGCAGATCAAATAAAACACAGTGTGGGATTTGTGAAACATTTCCCTGATTTGTGAAACCCCAACAGGGCCTTGAAAAATCGGTCTGCGCGTGCCCCATAGTAGCACATGTAAACGAGCACGGATATTCCGACTATCTTGAAAATACGCCTCCAAAACAATTCCTCCGCTCCTCCATTGTTCTAACGGTGTAGTCTTTTTCTCCCGGGCCGGCTCTCAGACAAGAACTCCTCATATTACCGTAATGTACCGTACACCTCTGAAAGCGCGGAGTGTCACCTTTCTGAACCCATTGGAATTACGAAGGTTGCGCAAACGTTCGAACAGTTACGGTAGTAAACATGTGTGTGTGGGCTCCGGCGAAGTAGACGATCACGCTTGACGAATACCTTTGGGAAGCTACATGGACGTTCATTTGGCTAACGTGTGTACGATGTACTTTTAATGTATCTTCGAATAGTAAGGTGAGAAATGTTAAGACATTTTAAAATTGTCTCATGGGATGTATATGAAACGTGTATTCTAATTATTTAATATTGACACTCGCTTTTGAGTAAACATGAGTTGAACATGAGCTACTCTTATTGTGGTGAATTTAATATAGTGTAATACTGAAAACACGTGCTGCTACTCAACACAAACGCTCACTTCCATCCACTTCAAAACAAAAAAACTGTGTTAGGGTTTCTATGCGTAGGCTACATTAAGTGATATCCCATAAAAATGAAAGAGCTTTACCCGACATTTTTGTAGAGAAGATGACATAAAACATTAAACAACTGTACTTGATCATTAAAATGCCGTCATGCAATCTGCTATTATTGTAGAGTAATCTAGAACAGGTTTGAACACGGTGGCTGTTGTAGTTTTTGAGCTAGAGCAGATTAAAGATGGTCAGAGTAGAGAAAAGTTGGGTGCAATGGCCCTTTACATCAGCCTCGTTGCAGCAGCTGCTGTAAGACTATTGGGTTCACTTCTGGCTGGCTGCTGTTCTTCCAGTTCGTCCTTCTGTGACGGCGTTGATGTCGACGGCGTTGGCGCTACAGCGTCTTCCGCCGCGTTTCCCGCCGCCTCTGGCTCTGCTGACTTGAGTAGGTTCACAGCTGTCGGACGGCTGCCCGAATAGCCCGACAGTCTCTTCTTTTGTTCCTCTTCATTTTTTTCTTTTTACGTTTTGCCGCACCCGAAAGCACCGTGAAAGTTAGCCTACTCAAAAACACCTGCTAGCTTTGTTGTGTCCCGCTCTGACTCTGACCCTTTCTGACGTCCTTAATTTGGTGGCGCCCAAGTTGTAGGCTACAGTCGTGGGCTGGCGTTAATGTGACGTAGCTAATGTAACGGTCTATGGTTAAGATAAACATTATCACTATTCTTAGTTAATTAATAAATATTGAAATAAACTGTAGATAGGAGTCCTATCCACAAATTATTTCATAGGACATTTGTACATTTTATCTTTGATTGATTTATTTTTAATTTTGTTCCTCTGTCTGGGCCCCATCCAGCCAATCAGGCCCTAGGCACGTGCCTACGTTGCCTTTGCGTTAATCCGGCTCTGGGCACAACCATCGCAGCAGCACCAGCAGGTGCAGCAGGAGGGTATTGTTGCAGTGCAACCAGAAGGTGTGTAAGAGCTGCAGGTGGAGCAAACTGGCCTGGCTGAGGAGCCAGAGTTAACTGAGGTGCTGGTCCCACCCAGCTGCAGCAGGTGCAACTCCACCAGCAGCATTAGCAGCCGGTGAAGCAGCAACTGTAGCAACAGCCAGAGGTGGAGGAGGTGATGGAGTTGGAGCAGGAGGTGGAGGTGGATGGAGTAAAGGGGTCCCCCTTTCTGTCTGAGCTTCTCTCAGCTGTTTCCAGGCTGCCACCAGCTCCTCGTCAGAGTCAGAACCACAGGCTCCTCCTCTTTGCTGTTGGTCAGAAAGTGTACGCATTCTGTCTTGTTTCTCCATGTGTGCAAGGACCTCTCTGTCCCAGAGATGAGAGAGTAATACAGCAAACTCTACCAGGCCGTCGGTGCGGGCAGCTGGCTTGACATGTTCACCTTCTCTGGGCAGACCTTTAACTTGAGTCAGTAACATATTCATCAGCTCAGTAGCGGAACAGTTCTGCAAACCTTCATCATAACCATGAAAAGTCTGACTGGTATGACCTACACAAGATTCTACAGCGTCATTAACTCGTCTACCCACTGAGGGAAGACCCAGTTGTCATCCTTCTGACATGATTTTAATCAGAAATGAGGCTTTTCACCAAAGGGAATGTGATGGACAGAAACGCTCACTCGGTGGCGGCAGCGCGCCGATGGTGGGTACGGGCGGGGGTGCTGACGTCACCCATGTGTTCCACTCTAAAATGGCGGTGAGTCTGGAGTACGTCACCAGTTAAAGTTTTACACACTAACGTGCAAAAATCACCGCTTAAAACTACTCGAACGATGTCGGAGTTTTTCCCGTAGGCGTAGCGGATTTTAGGACACCGGAACGCTGTGTCAGACGGCTGGACAGGTTGTCGGAACGCGTATACCGACGGTCTAAACCGAGTCTACTAGTTAGTAGCTGGCTGTGCTAAGCTAGCAGGGCCTGTCAGCTAAGCAGGGCTTTGCGGTCTAATTTTGTTGTAGAACTGACCGGTCCGAGTAACCAAACATTCGTTTTTTATTTCATCCGAGCCTGCTCTTCCGCCTCCTGGAACCCTCCACCTCACATGGTCCATCATCTCCACCATCACAACGTGACAGCACCAGGACACCAGCCGTCCACCTCCATTCTGTAGGCAGACTCATCCCCATCAGAGATGAGTCCGATGACGGTGGTGTCATCTGCAAACTTGATAAGCTTGATGGACTCGTGGTTGGAGGTGCAGCCGTTGGTGTACATGGAGAAGAGCAGAGGAGACAGAATACGGTCCTGAGGGGAACCGGTGCTGATAATCTGCAGGTCCAAGACATTCCACCCCAGCCTGTCTTGTTGCTTCCTGTCTGCAAGGAAGTCAGTGATCCACCTGCAGATTGGGGTCAGGCACGTTCATCTGGGACAGTTTGTCTTGGAGGAGGTCTGGGAAGATGGTTTTGAAAGCGGGGGAGCCCAGATGCTGTGGGATGTAGTGTGGAGCCATGTTGATGGCATCCTCTGCAGACCTGTTGGCTTTGTAGGCAAACTGCAGAGGCTGCAGTGCTGCACACACACACACATACTTCTGATCTGCAAACAAGCACCCTGATGTGTTTGGCGCTGTGTGTTCATTTTTGCCGTTCGTAACACCGGCTCAGGGTAGGATGGGGCATTTCATGTGACTTACTCCGGCTCAGATCAACTCTAAGAGCTGTATTTGTGCAACAGACACATCACTGGTGTGGCCATCAGAAAGTCTGACAGCGTTGATGGGCTTCATTCAACCACTCTGTAGTAACGCGCCACTTTACTTTACACTGCATTGCAAAATGGAAAAAGTAATTAGTTAGATTACTACATTACCTAGGTAAGGCTGGTGCCCATCTCCAGCAGGTCAAAGGGCAATCAGGCGGGGTACGCCCTGGACAGAGAGCCAGTCCATCGAACCCAGGACCTTCTTGCTGCAAGGCACCACTGCGCCACTGAGCAGCCCCTGACTCCATCATATTCAGGTAAAACTTTCACAGGACCTCTGCCGGTTCTCCACCGGGTGAAGGGAAGCAGACATGGAGCGGGAAGACCAGCCCTACCACCCCAGAGAACGTTGGCGTGCGTAGGGGGTTGTACCTCCATCGAAAACTCCAGGAAATGGCGGCTTCCGTGAAAAAAACAGGACGGGGCAGAAAGCAGGAGAGGAGAAGGGGTTCGACCACCCCGGGAACGAGTAGGATGCGCCAAACATCTTGAGTCCGAATCTCCTTCCTTTAAAAGGAGAAAAAGTAAAGATTAATCCTCCAGGGAGATGTATAAGTGCTCACCACAGGTCCAGGCTGGTCAGATCATTCTGTCACGTTGTGATGGTGGAGATGATGGACCATGTGAGCTGGAGGGTTCCAGGAGGCAGAAGAGCAGGCTCGGATGAAATAAAACATGAATTTAATTCCAGAACGGCAGGAACAAAACACAACGATGACTTGAACGACAACAATGATCTGACAAAGGACATAACGAGACGGGAGGTGTAAACACACGGGGGAAATCAGGAACACATGGGCAGGCTAACAAGGGGCAGGTGAAACCAATAGGGACTAATGAGGCAGGGGGGGGACACCGTCCGGAAGGCGGGGGCAGATCGTGACCGGTGCAGCCACAACAACCTGGTGCTAAACACAGCGGAGGTTGTTGTGGACAGCCCCCCCCAACCCTGCCTGAAAAGTAATGTCACAGTTACTTTGCTACTTAATTCAGTACTTTTACAATGTGGTAACTGAGTTGGTAACTCAGCCAAAACAAAAACTCTTATTTTTATTACAACAATTAAAGTTTAAAAGAACAGCTATATATTACTGTGTGAATGGGTGATTCTTAAAGTCCAGATGTGGTTTGATGCTTGTATTTTGAATCAAGTCTCCACTGGAGGCCACTGGGGACTTAGGTAAGGTTGTTTGTGTGCAGCTCATGAGGATCGGATCTTCCAGAGCCATAAGGTTGCAGACACAGCCCGGTACGTGAGCCATCCGGTTGTTACTGAGGTTCAGTTGCCTCAGTCGGCTCAGATTTGATAGAGAAGCTGGAAGTGAGGACAGCTGGTTGTTTGCTAAGCTCAGCACCTGAAACAAAAAAACCCGTCCACCTGAGGGACACGTCCTCCTCTGTAGGGCCAAATGATATCTGCTTCTCTACAGCACTCTACTTTGTTTGCAAAATCGGCCAGTCAAATCCAAAACTTGACTTTCGAAGACAAAATTAGCTTTAAAATAGTCGAACAATGACTGGAAACCAGGAGCACACGAGCACCATCTCTACCAGGACCACAGCCAGTGGAAACAGAAGCACCTCCAGCTGTAAGCAGCCTCCAAGTTCTTCAGGGACTTCAGTCAGTTTGTTTCTGTAGACAAATAAAACCCGAAGTCTCCTCAGATGTCCTATTTCTGCAGGCCAACTGCTCAGCTGTGGACAAACGGTACATCACCAGAAAAGTAAATCCCATCAATTCAAACTGTTAAAAGGGAGTTTTCCTTTTCCTTTTTTTATTAGTGTGTGTGTGTGTGTGTGTGTGTGTGTGTGTGTGTCCTGTCTGGCTGTGAAGCAAGCAGAATTGATGTCTGAATGCTGGTGACAAGCCTTACAGATTTACTCTCAGGTGGAGCATCAAAGCGTCTGCTTTTAATGTCACGCCTGATACTTAAAACTTTATTGTTATTGTTTTTGAATGCTCTGTAATTCTGACCAGACACGGAGACAGAGGTGAATGAGAAAGGAAAAGACAAAAGGTGTGTGTGTGTGTGTGTGTGTGGGGGGGGGGGGGTGTTCACAAAAATAAACAGTAATGAAGAAGTCTGCTTCTAGACCTGCAGAAAGAGAGAAGAAAAAAAGGGACACAACAGCAATACATCAGGAACAAGCTATCACTGCGTCAACGTGATGATGACATATAAAATCAACATTGTTTAACTGAACAATCTCACGATAATAAATCACAGTGCATTTAGTGCCAACGACAGCCTTAAGACCTGTGTTGAACGTGCCCAAGCCCATACTTATGAGAGCACCATGTGAGCACCTGTGTGTGTACACGCGCTTGTTTATGTAAGGTTTCTCTATAGGAGCGTCCAACAGAGAGTGTGAGGGACCAGAGATCTGCCCCTCAAAGATGTGTAGGAGACGGGGGGAGCTCCAAGTCCCAGAGATCCAGGCACTGCCCCAGAACACAGGAACCCCAAGGAGACTGCAACCAGAAAGCCCCCCCCCCCCCCCCCCCCCCCCCCCCCAGAGGCACAGAGGATCGCCCCAGGGGGGCCACAACCAGCAGCCGGCAGAGTCCCGGGAGATATCGGCAGCAAGCCCACAGGCCCGCCCGCAGCCTCCCACCCCCTAGCCGGCCGAGCCCGGGACCCAGGGGCGAGCACCCCTCACCAGGGACCCACCTGATGGGTTCCTTATATAGGAAACTTGTTACTGACTGTCTTAATGACCTGACCTGTGATGTTTAATGTGTGAAGGTCCTTGAGATGACTCTGGTCCTGATTTGGAGCTTTAGAAATAAACTGAATTGAATTAGAACAGCTGAGTGGTTCCAGATTAGAACCCTAAATCGTTTTGGGATCTGAAATGATGGAAAGAAGAACAGGCCGAGGAGTCTCGGGCTGTTTAGATCAAAGTCTAGAGGAGATTCTGCAGCTGCACCTGCAGAGGGCGCTGCAGGACCTCAACAATCATGTGTCTCTGAGATGAGCTGAAGTGAAGGTTGAAGGACAGGACGGAAACCAGGTCCAGGTGCTTTACAGAACCTTTATTTGTCCAGGACACAAATCAGCTGTTGTGGATTCACTGTGTTGCTCATGGGCACAGGCATGAACCTGAATATGTGACTGCTGCTGGTTTCTGTGTCAGTGTTCTACAGAACAGTACTTATTAGTGCTTAGGTCCAAAATAAGACCGGGACAGACCTCTTCCATGTCTCACAGCAGGACTCAGAGATGCATAAAGTCAAGGAAAGATGAAGATGAGACCAGAGAAGAAGAAAAAAATGAAAAGTTGGTGCAGGACCTGTTGCCCCACAAGTTCGGCACCACCAGGTTTGTGAGTTGACCCAGGTGAGGAGAAAGAACTTTCAGACTGTTGAGGGACAGATTCAGCTTCTCCAGCTCCAGCAGCTCCCACATGTCTTCTGGGACTTCCTACAGAGAATGAAGATTAAAGACTAGAATAGACTTTAAAGGCTCCATGTGTGAAATCCAGTACAGTCATGATAAAAAATACGACTCTTCAGCACCACGCAGTTCAGAGAAGGTACTGCACACACACACACACACACACACACACACACACACACACACACACACACACACACACACACACACACACACACACACACACACACACGAACACACACACACACACACACACACACACACACACACACACACACACACACACACACACGAACACACACACACACACACACACACACACACACACACACACACACACACACACACACACACACACACACACACACACACACACACACAGGGTGATGGTGGCTCCGTTTATCCGCGGGCAGCAGAGGACGTTGTCGCCCCCTGCTGCCCGCTCTCTGCTATAGCGATAAGGAGACGTGGATGTGGGACCATGAACAGGGACGATGGAGTTTACACACTGGACCGCTCATGGGACTGCATCGTCGGAGAGGGGAGAGCGGGCAGCAGGGGGCGACAACGTCCTCTGCTGCCCGCGGATAAACGGAGCCACCATCAGCGTCAGCTCTGAGGAAGTTTGCAGCCGCGAACGAAACATCAGCAAGGTTAAAAAAACCCTTTTCTGTGTTTCAAAAGAAGTAAAAATGCAGCTAGAAAAGCAGCACAGCAAGAACACACACAAAAAGGGAAAGCTCACGTCAGTCGCTTGTATCCGTCTGAAGAGAGGAGGAGGCCTGAAACTTGATGAGCTTCTGTTATCTGTAAGGGCGCATGCTTCAGTGGTGGGTTTAAAACAAGGATGAAGACCTCCTTCATGACCTGACTTCTTCCCCTGATTGTAGCTGTCTTACATCAGAGTTAGGTCTAGGGTTTTACTACAGTTTTATTCTGCCAGCGTTGCTTTTATGGCTCTACTGAGTTTTGTGAAGCACCCAGGTGCCGTGTTTCATGTAAGATGCTGTACAAGCAAAGTCTGAGTTGTGTTGTCTGGAGGATCAGGTTCCACCGGGCGAGCCCCCGCCCCCTATGAGAGTGCTGCAGACATCATTGTGGTACTTAAGTGCACCTTAAATAGAATTTACATAATAAAAACCATCAGGTTAGCGCCCTCTTCAGGTGAAAGCTCTGCTCTACATCTGAACCTGAATCAGCCGTTGTCATTGGCCAGTGTTTCTCACATGACTGCTCTGCCCTGCATCAGCGTCTCGGCCACGCCTTCGGCTGGCTCCTCCACTCGTGGGCTGGTACCAAACGATTCTGTTCACCTCCTCCATGAAACTGTCCTCCCTTCCATCGTCCTTCTCTTTGCTCTGAAGCAGGGGGAGATAAGTGCTCCAGACAGGGAAGCCTGCTGCTGCTCCGTCTGAGCAGTGTGTGAGTGATCTCCACCAGCAGGTAAGGAAGATAGGATGACTTGCCCAAGGACACAACGACTGCAATATTTGGGCTCAAACCTGCAACCCTCTGCTTACAGTGTGTCACCCCTTTACCAGTGGCTCTATCTTTTCTGTCCAGGGACAGCCGTCCTTGATGTGGTCATGTGACCAACTTTCACCTACAGATAGTCAAGAGAAATGAAGTAAGACAACTGGTCAGCCTTAGGAAGCAGGCTGACCTTTGTGTGTGTGTGTGTGTGTGTGTGTTCGTGTGTGTGTGTGTGTGTGTGTGTGTGTGTGTGTGTGTGTGTGTGTGTGTGTGTGTGTGTGTGTGTGTGTTCGTGTGTGTGTGTGTGTTCGTGTTTGTGTGCGTGTGTGTGTGTGTGTGTGTGTGTGTAAATGGATGATGAAGAACAAGCTTCTTTCAGAGTTTCAGAGGATTTTATTGATGTCAAATTGAGGAAGCAGCTGGTGTCAACAACCCTCCATCTCTGCTCCTTTCATCTCTACCTGAGTGTCTCTGTGTGTGTGTGTGTGTGTGTGTGTGTGTGTGTGTGTGTGTGTGTGTAGGCGTGTGTGTGTATGTGTGTGTGTGTGTGTGTATGTGTGTGTGTGTGTGTGTATGTGTGTGTGTGTGTGTGTATATGTGTGTGTGTGTGTGTGTGTGTGTGTGTGTGTGTGTGTGTGTGTGTGTGTGTGTGTGTCATTTAATAACAAATCTGATTCATATACAATGAAAGTGGACTTGAGGAGGTTTAGACTGGAGCTGGTCCTGGCCCAGTTCCCCTGGGTTCTGGTGAGTCTCTGTTGTGGTCTATGATATAATGTGAGATGTAGATGTTCTAAACCTGGAGACTGGAGTTAAGCTCCAGATTGATCCATATGTCCCACAGCCTTAGCCCCTCCCCCACTAGTGTCTCTAAAGCCTAACTTGTGCGTCTCCATCAGCTCCACGAGGGAGACCCACGCATCAACCCTAACCCATATCTGTCTGAGGTGTGTTTTTGCATAACAAAGCTATCCTCTCTCTGCCGGGGGTACCGTATTTTCATGACCATAAGGCGCACCTAAAAGTCTTAAATTTTCTCCAAAAGGTACGCCGCGCCCTATGGTGCGGTGCACCTATTGTGTTGTTGTGAGAGGCGAACGTAGTAGAAGACAAGGGGCGTGGCATGAACGTGCGGACGTGAGCGAAAACAGACCTGTGGATTTGTCACATCGTCATCAACATCCTCGCTGTTTTCCTCAGACTCTGGCTGTGAGACTCCGCCCACTTCCTCTGCTTCCAGTTCAACAAACAGCCCTACTATCTGACCTGCCTGGTGGACATTTATCCTTCTCATCATCCTTTATATAAGCCTAATAAAAGCCTACTAAACTGCAGAGACAACATATCTGTCCGGATCGCTCCAAAATATGAACTTTACCGTCAACATCTGTCTAATTGTTTGTTGTTACTCCGCTCGCGCCACTCCTTTCCCGCCAAGCGGCTCCTTTTTGTGCACATCTGGTTACTCGTGCGGCCTTCCTCTCTCTCTCAGCTACATCATGATGCTTTTTATCAGCTGAATATGTGAGACTTCCACCAACAGCAACAGGATCTCACGCTTTTATGTTCACAAGCACGTTCCCTCTCACGGATTACTAAACTGCTGTTTTTACAAGTTGTCAGAATGTCTAAAAATAGGTAGTTTTTTAGTTTAGTATAACTCCGCTTTTACGTTGCCTATTAACAACATTTAAAAACTGGGGTGTGGTTTATAATCTCCTTTTTAAGGCTGAATTGAAACCGAAACTCAGGGAAGCGGAGTCTTGCTGCTACAGCGTCCCAAATCAGACCTGATCTACAGACGCAGATATGTGTCCGTGGACCCCAGAGGGTTAAAAAAGCACAATTCAAATCACACGATTTTCTTTGCTAACCCTACCATAGCTGGTTCATCTGAACTCAGCCCAATATCATTTTTACTGATGTTCTTAAGGAGGTGTGTGTTATGATCCACCCCGGCCTCCCTGACTGTGTCTCTCCTGCCTTGATTAACCTTATTGTTCTCACCTGTCCCTCATTACTCTGCCCATGTGTTCCTGATTCCCTTGTGTATTTACACCTCCCTCTTTGCTCCTGTCAGTCGTCGGATCATTGTCGTTTGTGCATGTTTGTTCGGGTTAGGGTTAGGGTTCGTCCTGTCACTCCCGTTCTACAATTAAACATATTTTTATTTTTTCATCCGTTTGCCTGCTCTTCTGCCTCCTGAAACCCACCACCACACGTGGTCTGCCACCTCCACCCGCAGAACATGACAGTGTGTGTACAAGAGTCAGGGGTGGGTGGCAATGAGGGCTATGTTGGGTCATTTTAATAGGTAAAGCACTTAATAAGTAAAGTTTTATTGGTTGATTAGATGTCTCTGAGTGTCTCTGTGTGTCTCTGAGTGTCTCTGTGCTTCTCTGTGTGTCTCTGAGTGTCTCTGTGCGTCTCTGTGTGTCTCCGAGTGTCTCTGAGTGTCTCTGTGTGTCTCCGAGTGTCTCTATGCTTCTCTGTGTGTCTCTGAGTGTCTCTGTGCGTCTCTGTGTGTCTCTGAGTGTCTCTGAGTGTCTCTGTGTGTCTCTGAGTGTCTCTGTGTGTCTCTGTGTGTCTCTGAGTGTCTCTGTGCGTCTCTGTGTGTCTCTGAGTGTCTCTGAGTGTCTCTGAGTGTCTCTGCGTGTCTCTGTGTGTCTCTGTGCGTCTCTGTAGGCATCTGAGTGTCTCTGTGTGTCTCTGAGTGTCTCTGAGTGTCTCTGTGTGTCTCTGTGTGTCTCTGAGCGTCTCTGTGTGTCTCTGAGTGTCTCTGAGTGTCTCTGTATGTCTCTGGGTGTCTCTGTGTGTCTCTGTGTGCATCTGAGTGTCTCTGTGTGTCTCTGAGTGTCTCTGAGTGTCTCTGTGTGTCTCTGAGTGTCTCTGTGTGTCTCTGTGTGTCTCTGAGCGTCTCTGAGTGTTTCTGTGTGTCTCTGTGTGTCTCTGAGTGTCTCTGAGAGTCTCTGAGTGTCTCTGTGTGTCTCTGAGCGTCTCTGAGTGTCTCTGAGCGTCTCTGAGTGTCTCTGAGTGTCTCTGTGTGTCTCTAAGTGTCTCTGTGTGTCTCTGAGTGTTTCTGTGTGTCTCTGTGTGTCTCTGAGTGTCTCTGAGAGTCTCTGAGTGTCTCTGTGTGTCTCTGAGCGTCTCTGAGTGTCTCTGAGCATCTCTGAGCGTCTCTGTGTGTCTCTGTGTGTCTCTGTGTGTCTCTGAGCGTCTCTGAGTGTCTCTGTGTGTCTCTGAGCGTCTCTGAGTGTCTCTGAGTATCTCTGAGTGTCTCTGAGTGTCTCTGTGTGTCTCTGAGTGTCTCTGAGAGTCTCTGTGTCTCTGTGTGTCTCTGAGTGTCTCTGTGTCTCTGAGTGTCTCTGAGAGTCTCTGTGTCTCTGTGTGTCTCTGAGTGTCTCTGTGTGTCTCTGAGTGTCTCTGAGAGTCTCTGTGTCTCTGTGTGTCTCTGAGTGTCTCTGTGTCTCTGAGTGTCTCTGAGAGTCTCTGTGTCTCTGTGTGTCTCTGAGTGTCTCTGAGTGTCTCTGTGTGTCTCTGAGCGTCTCTGAGTGTCTCTGAGTATCTCTGAGTGTCTCTGAGTGTCTCTGTGTGTCTCTGAGTGTCTCTGAGAGTCTCTGTGTCTCTGTGTGTCTCTGAGTGTCTCTGAGAGTCTCTGTGTCTCTGTGTGTCTCTGTGTGTCTCTGAGTGTCTCTGAGCATCTCTGAGCGTCTCTGAGCGTCTCTGTGTGTCTCTGTGTGTCTCTGAGCGTCTCTGAGTGTCTCTGAGCATCTCTGAGCGTCTCTGAGCGTCTCTGAGTGTCTCTGTGTGTCTCTGAGCGTCTCTGAGTGTCTCTGAGCATCTCTGAGCGTCTCTGAGCGTCTCTGTGTGTCTCTGTGTGTCTCTGAGCGTCTCTGAGCGTCTCTGAGTGTCTCTGAGTATCTCTGAGTGTCTCTGTGTGTCTCTGAGTGTCTCTGAGAGTCTCTGAGTGTTTCTGAGAGTCTCTGTGTCTCTGTGTGTCTCTGAGTGTCTCTGGGTGTCTCTGAGCGTCTATGTGTGTCTCTGGGTGTCTCTGAGTGTCTCTGGGTGTCTCTGAGCGTCTCTGTGTGTCTCTGAGCGTCTCTGTGTATCTCTGGGTGTCTCTGAGTGTCTCTGAGTGTCTCGGTGTGTCTCTGAGTGTCTCTGAGTGTCTCTGTGTGTCTCTGAGCGTCTCTGTGCGTCTCTGAGCGTCTCTGAGTGTCTCTGTGAGTCTCTGAGTGTCTCTGTGTGTCTCTGTGTGTCTCTGAGCGTCTCTGTGCGTCTCTGTGCGTCTCTATGTGTCTCTGAGCGTCTCTGTGTGTCTCTGAGTGTCTCTGTGTGTCTCTGTGTGTCTCTGAGCGTCTCTGTGCGTCTCTGAGCGTCTCTGTGCGTCTCTGTGTGTCTCTGTGCGTCTCTGTGCGTCTCTGAGTGTCTCTGTGTGTCTCTGAGTGTCTCTGTGTGTCTCTGAGCGTCTCTGAGCGTCTCTGAGTGTCTCTGAGCGTCTCTGTGTGTCTCTGAGTGTCTCTGTGTGTCTCTGTGCGTCTCTGAGTGTCTCTGAGTGTCTCTGTGTGTCTCTGAGCGTCTCTGTGTGTCTCTGAGTGTCTCTGAGTGTCTCTGTGTGTCTCTGAGTGTCTCTGAGTGTTTCTGTGTGTCTCTGTGTGTCTCTGAGTGTCTCTGAGCGTCTCTGTGTGTCTCTGAGTGTCTCTGTGTGTCTCTGAGTGTCTCTGAGTGTCTCTGAGTGTCTCTGTGTGTCTCTGAGCGTCTCTGTGTGTCTCTGAGCATCTCTGAGCGTCTCTGAGCATCTCTGAGTGTCTCTGTGTGTCTCTGAGTGTCTCTGTGTGTCTCTGAGTGTCTCTGAGTGTATCTGTGTGTCTCTGTGCGTCTCTGTGCGTCTCTGAGTGTCTCTGTGTGTCTCTGAGTGTCTCTGTGTGTCTCTGAGCGTCTCTGAGCGTCTCTGAGTGTCTCTGTGTGTCTCTGAGTGTCTCTGTGTGTCTCTGAGCGTCTCTGAGCGTCTCTGAGTGTCTCTGTGTGTCTCTGAGTGTCTCTGTGTGTCTCTGTGTGTCTCTGAGTGTCTCTGAGTGTATCTGTGTGTCTCTGTGCGTCTCTGTGCGTCTCTGAGTGTCTCTGTGTGTCTCTGAGTGTCTCTGTGTGTCTCTGAGCGTCTCTGAGTGTCTCTGAGCGTCTCTGTGTGTCTCTGAGTGTCTCTGTGTGTCTCTGTGCGTCTCTGAGTGTCTCTGAGTGTCTCTGTGTGTCTCTGAGCGTCTCTGTGTGTCTCTGAGTGTCTCTGTGTGTCTCTGAGTGTCTCTGAGTGTTTCTGTGTGTCTCTGTGTGTCTCTGAGTGTCTCTGAGCGTCTCTGTGTGTCTCTGAGTGTCTCTGTGTGTCTCTGAGTGTCTCTGAGTGTCTCTGAGTGTCTCTGTGTGTCTCTGAGCGTCTCTGAGCGTCTCTGTGTGTCTCTGAGCATCTCTGAGCGTCTCTGAGCATCTCTGAGTGTCTCTGTGTGTCTCTGAGTGTCTCTGTGTGTCTCTGTGTGTCTCTGAGTGTCTCTGAGTGTATCTGTGTGTCTCTGTGTGTCTCTGAGCGTCTCTGAGCGTCTCTGTGTGTCTCTGAGCATCTCTGAGTGTCTCTGAGTGTCTCTGTGTGTCTCTGAGTGTCTCTGTGTGTATCTGTGTGTCTCTGAGTGTCTCTGTGTGTCTCTGAGTGTTTCTGGGTGTCTCTGAGCGTCTCTCCGTGTCTCTGGGTGTCTCTGAGCGTCTCTGTGTGTCTCTGGGTGTCTCTGAGTGTCTCTGAGTGTCTCTGTGTGTCTCTGAGTGTCTCTGAGTGTCTCTGAGTGTCTTTGAGCGTCTCTGAGCGTCTCTGAGTGTCTCTGAGTGTCTCTGTGTGTCTCTGAGTGTCTCTGAGCGTCTCTGTGTGTCTCTGAGCGTCTCTGAGTGTCTCTGAGTGTCTCTGTGTGTCTCTGAGTGTCTCTGTGTGTCTCTGAGTGTCTCTGTGTGTCTCTGAGAGTCTCATAGTGTCTCTGTTTGTCTCTGAGTGTCTCTGAGTGTCTCTGTGTGTCTCTGTGTGTCTCTGAGAGTCTCTGAGTGTCTCTGTGTGTCTCTGTGTGTCTCTGTGTGTCTCTGAGCGTCTCTGAGTGTCTCTGAGTGTCTCTGAGTGTCTCTGAGCGTCTCTGAGTGTCTCTGAGTGTCTCTGTGTGTCTCTGAGTGTCTCTGAGCGTCTCTGAGCGTCTCTGAGCGTTTCTGAGCGTCTCTGTGTGTCTCTGAGTGTCTCTGAGAGTCTCTGAGTGTCTCTGTGTGTCTCTGAGTGTCTCTGAGTGTCTCTGTGTGTCTTTGAGTGTCTCTGAGTGTCTCTGAGCGTCTCTGAGCGTCTCTGTGTGTCTCTGAGTGTCTCTGAGAGTCTCTGAGTGTCTCTGTGTGTCTCTGAGTGTCTCTGTGTGTCTCTGAGCGTCTCTGAGCGTCTCTGAGCGTCTCTGTGTGTCTCTGTGTGTCTCTGTGTGTCTCTGAGAGTCTCTGAGTGTCTCTGAGTGTCTCTGAGTGTCTCTGAGAGTCTCTGAGTGTCTCTGAGTGTCTCTGTGTGTCTCTGAGTGTCTCTGAGCGTCTCTGAGCGTCTCTGAGTGTCTCTGTGTGTCTCTGTGTGTCTCTGTGTGTCTCTGAGAGTCTCTGAGTGTCTCTGAGCGTCTCTGAGTGTCTCTGAGCGTCTCTGAGCGTCTCTGTGTGTCTCTGTGTGTCTCTGTGGTTCTCTGAGTGTCTCTGAGTGTCTCTGTGTGTCTCTGAGTGTCTCTGAGTGTCTCTGAGTGTCGCTGTGTGTCTCTGAGTGTCTCTGTGTGTCTCTGTGTGTCTCTGAGTGTCTCTGTGTGTCTCTGAGTGTCTCTGTGTGTCTCTGAGTGTCTCTGAGCGTCTCTGAGTGTCTCTGTGTGTCTCTGAGTGTCTCTGTGTGTCTCTGAGTGTCTCTGAGCGTCTCTGTGTGTCTCTGAGTGTCTCTGAGTGTCTCTGTGTGTCTCTGAGTGTCTCTGAGTGTTTCTGTGTGTCTCTGTGTGTCTCTGAGTGTCTCTGAGCCTCTCTGTGCGTCTCTGTGTGTCTCTGAGTGTCTCTGAGTGTCTCTGTGTGTCTCTGAGTGTCTCTGTGTGTCTCTGTGTGTCTCTGAGTGTCTCTGAGTGTATCTGTGTGTCTCTGTGTGTCTCTGTGTGTCTCTGAGCGTCTCTGAGCGTCTCTGTGTGTCTCTGAGCATCTCTGAGTGTCTCTGAGTGTCTCTGTGTGTCTCTGAGTGTCTCTGTGTGTATCTGTGTGTCTCTGAGTGTCTCTGAGTGTCTCTGTGTGTCTCTGAGTGTTTCTGGGTGTCTCTGAGCGTCTCTGTGTGTCTCTGGGTGTCTCTGAGCGTCTCTGTGTGTCTCTGGGTGTCTCTGAGTGTCTCTGAGTGTCTCTGTGTGTCTCTGTGTATCTCTGAGTGTCTCTGTGTGTCTCTGAGTGTCTCTGAGTGTCTCTGAGCATCTCTGAGCGTCTCTGAGTGTCTCTGAGTGTCTCTGTGTGTCTCTGAGTGTCTCTGAGCGTCTCTGTGTGTCTCTGAGCGTCTCTGAGTGTCTCTGAGTGTCTCTGTGTGTCTCTGAGTGTCTCTGTGTGTCTCTGAGTGTCTCTGTGTGTCTCTGTGTGTCTCTGAGAGTCTCTGAGTGTCTCTGTGTGTCTCTGTGTGTCTCTGAGAGTCTCTGAGTGTCTCTGTGTGTCTCTGTGTGTCTCTGTGTGTCTCTGAGCGTCTCTGAGTGTCTCTGAGTGTCTCTGAGTGTCTCTGAGCGTCTCTGAGTGTCTCTGAGTGTCTCTGTGTGTCTCTGAGTGTCTCTGAGCGTCTCTGAGTGTCTCTGTGTGTCTCTGAGTGTCTCTGTGTGTCTCTGAGAGTCTCTGAGTGTCTCTGAGCGTCTCTGAGTGTCTCTGAGTGTCTCTGAGCGTCTCTGAGCGTCTCTGAGTGTCTCTGTGTGTCTCTGTGTGTCTCTGAGAGTCTCTGAGTGTCTCTGAGTGTCTCTGAGTGTCTCTGAGTGTCTCTGTGTGTCTCTGAGTGTCTCTGAGTGTCTCTGTGTGTCTCTGTGTGTCTCTGAGTGTCTCTGTGTGTCTCTGAGTGTCTCTGTGTGTCTCTGTGTGTCTCTGAGTGTCTCTGAGAGTCTCTGGGTGTCTTGGGGGGGACTTTAGTCCAGAACCGCTACTTAGTAGAGAAACTAACCTGAATGAAATGATTGGCCAGTCAGCATTTGGGCTCCTCCTCTCCACTCATCTTCCATCTACCTCCAGCTCCTGCTAATGGCCTCTTGTTGA
>NC_091747.1:65090665-65110665 GCF_043380555.1 Nothobranchius furzeri
TTTACATAAAAGGGTCTTCAGCTGGTGACTCAACGCTGCGTAAGGATAAAGGAAGATCATTCCAGAGTCTGGAAGGAGATCACCTCCACTTTTGTATCTGGTCTCTGGAACATCTAGAAGGTTCTGGTGGGTGGACCTGAGGGCTCGGGGTGGAGCATAAGGCTTTAACAGGTCAGTAATATAGGGAGGATATAAGGAGTTATGTTATTCACATATTTTAGCTATCCTTGTTTTTAATACTCATGTTGTATGTTTGTTTACCTTGTTTTAAATTCTAATGTCTGAGCTTTATGTTCGTGGGACTTCGGATGGAAACTAGCGTCGCTAATTCTGCTGTATTAACGTCTTGTACGTTCCTTAGCATGCATTGTCCCATTCAAATACATTAATTCAAATTCAAATGTAGGGAGGAGCTTGAGCATGTAGAGCCCTGAAAGTTCTAGTCAGGACTCTAAATAAACTCTAAAGTTAACGGGTAACCAGTGCAGAGACGTCAGAACAGGAGTGATGTGAGCTCTTCTGTTTGCTCCAGTTAGGAGCCTCGCTGCAGAGTTCTGGACCAACTGAAGGAGGTCAAGAGCTTTTAGTTAAAACACGTGAAGAGTGTGTTACAGTAATTTAGATGGGAGGAGGTAAAGGCATGGAGAACCATTTCAGGTTCATGTTTGGACACCAACCTTCTCAGTCTGGAGATGTTTAAGTGATAAACTGTTTCAGACCAATGTTGTTGAGTGGCCTTCAAGAGACATTGATTGGTCAAAAACACCCAAATTCCTTCAGTTTGACTTGACGGCAGAGGATAAATGACCAAGTTTTAGACTAATCAGGGAACCATGCTCTCAGGGGCGACGATCAGACATTCAGTCTTCCCAGAGTTTACCTGCAGGAAGTTCTCTCCTAGCCAGCTGGTGATGCTGATAGACGCTCTAGTCATTCATACAGTTTATAGAATCCTTAAAGGAGCAGCACAGCTGGATGTCATCTGTCTGCATCCTTTATTGTTTACTTGGTGAACTTTTTGCCCCACCTCTTCCTTCCCTCTTTCGTTTCTGTCTCCATTCTCGTTGGGCTTTACAACAACTGGAAATCAGGTGAGGCATTATAGCTGCAGCTATGGCACTCCACCTGTGAGGGTACACCTGGAAGGTTGTCTTCGGCACTCGGCCAGACGGGACACCGGGAACGAGGAATCAACAAACAAGCAAACAACCAAACAAATGAATGACTGAAAAACCAAAATAACTCTTTAAAGAAGACCCTAACCCCAACCAAACAATGAATGAGTGAATTACACAGAGGTATGTTCTGAAAGTGACCTTCGACCCAGTACTGGTTCCGGCTCTGATGAACAGAAATGGTTTGATCTGAACCTTAACCCAGACATGGAGTCTGAATGTGGACCTGGACTACGGCTGGTTCTGGTCTGGATGCTGATTGTGCGGTGGTGGTTCTAATCCAGGGTTCTGATTTCCAGGTTGTGTGCTTGTGGGAACTGGAATGTTAACATGTGTCCTCTGAGTGAACCTGAACCTGGTGAATGACTCACCGGAGGAACCTGTGTTGAGTCTGAGCTCAGGTGTTGACAGTCGGATGTCTCCACCACAGTTCTGAGTCACCGTCATGTTGGGTCTGCGCCGGCACTCTGACTTATGGGCTTCAGCAGATTCAGGCTTCTAGAAGGAGTTTTTGGACCAGCACACAGAAAGGTGCATCATTTTATAAAAGTTGGAAAAGAATCAGAGTAAATGCCGTGGGACGGACTCGTTTCTGATGTCCACAGGTCATTGTTGGTTAGGGTTAGGGTTAGGGTGATGTCTTTAGCCTGAGCCATCTTACTGGTGTGTGCCTGCTCTGCCATTGTTTCTGCCCACTTCCTGGTATTTTACAGATGTCTTAACAACGGTATGCTGCCATTTGGGTTGGCTCTTATTGACTGTATGCCCACTGTTGGGTTGGTTCTGTGTGCAGCACCAGGCTAAAGGTCAAAGGTGACAGATCATCTGCTGCTGTGGCCCCCAGACTCTGGACCTCTCTCCCCCTGAGCCTGAGATCAGTGGACTCAGTGGTCTCCTTTAAAAAGCAGCTGAAGACTCACTTGTTCAAGCTGGCTTTTGTATGACCTTCTTCACCTCTCTCTCTTTATTCTGCTCTCCCCACCTATCCCACCTTCCTCAGGATCCACTGGTTTCCCTCTTTCCTGTTCACTCTCTCTCTTTCTTTACATTTTTAATCACAATTGTCTCTTTTTGTTCATTTTAAATATATTTTTAAACATTTTCTAAATGCTTTTTTATATTTTTACATGTTTTGTTTTTGTGAAGCGCCTCGTGATTTTTATCTTGAGAGGCGCTATAGAAATGATATTTTCTTCTTCTTCTTCTCTGCTGGCATATCTCCAGTCTCCATTCAGACCCATCACTGCTGTGAAGACATGACTATAGTAAAAGTAGGAGAGGAGTCCTCGTGCTGCTCCTCCGGAGGTGGAGAATACCAGACAGAAGATCACTGACATGGATCAGGGCCATGGCTGATCTCTGGTGGCTTCCACAGGGTTCACTGTCATCATCTAGAGTCCAAACACTGTCTTCTCCACATCAGCTGCCCCAGAGGCTTCAGCAGGGATGATGGAAGTCGCTCTATTACTAAGAAGATTGTCTGAGAACTTGGGTTTTTATTGGAAAACAGCTTGTTTGTGTTGAGTTTGTTAATGAAGGTGTGACAGACCATCGTGAGAATGTTCCCAGAGTTCTTTGTCACAATTGAAAGATCACTTCTCGTTGGCATGATTCAGTCCCTAGTTCCGGTTGTTGATGTCGCCCATGTCCTTCACGTCGTTCCTGCTGCTGTCGGCTGTTCTTCTTGCTCTCTGGTCCTTGTCTAGTTTACATTAGAGTCTGCAGCATAGCGGCACATCTTCTCCATTTATTCCACAGCAGCAGATTGTTTTGAGGCCACTTCAAAGCTACCAGCATGTTGCTGCTGGCGACCAGCCACGACCGTGTTCATGCCTACGTGATGTTTCTGAAAGTCTTGACAGTGAGATGATGAAGAGATAACAGCAGACTCTAAGCATGGGCAGATGCAGCAAAGAGATAGAGGAGAAGCTCTGAGTAAAAGGCAACAGGTAAGACTGGTTTCAAATAAACAGCCAGGTCAGGTGATGTTCCCCATCTCACCAGGCTGTCTCACCTCAGGGACATCAACCCGTGCATCAGTGTTTGTGTGAAGCTTCAATCGTGACTTCCATCAGTTCAAAGGCAGACAGGGTTGTTGGTGGTGATGCTCACTGTTGAGGATAGGGGTGGGAATCTACAGGCAGGTCTTGTTGAGAACCGGTTCCCACTGTTTCAATTCCTAGGAATCATTTGCCATTTTTGCTAATGATTCCCATATCAAATCCAGCTGGCGCCAATGACATCACCATGGACGTTGTGACGCGTAGGCGTTCATGCAGCAGGAGACATGGCGCCTAAGCAGCACAAACACTAAAACTTTGGGTTATTGTGTATGAGAAAGGATGACAGGGCAACTTCCAGTACCTGCAAAGTAGATCTTCCACCAAAGAGAGGAAACACTACGGATGTGCAAAAGCATTTGTACACAAAATATGTGATAACTTAGAGTGAAAGTCATGTTTTTGACTCACTCCAGACTAGTGAATAACCCTAACCCTAACCCTTCTGTACACACCTGCACACTAGCAGACTCCAGCCACTTGTCAGACCTGTGGAGAAAGGGTCGAGCTCTGGGAACCGGTCATGGTTGGACCCCATGTGCAGCAGTACCGGGACCAGAGTGAATGGGGTGTGTCTGGGGAGCATGAGTGGGTGTCTGGCGTGCATTTTTGCAAGTCTAAGGTTGTGTGTGTGTGTGTGTGTGTGTGTGTGTGTGTGTGTGTGTGTGTGTGTGTGTGTGTGTGTGTGTGTGTGTGTGTGTGTGTGAGTGTGTGAGTCGTGGAGGATGGCTGCTTATACTGAGCCAGGATTCTCTGGAGGTTTCTTCCTGTTGAAAGGGAGTTTTCCTCTCCACTGTCGCTGCATGCTTGCTTAGTATGAGGGTTGCTGTATAGTCACTGACACTCGTCAGTGACTTGATGCAACCTGCTGGGTTCCTTATATAGGAAACATTATTTCTGATTGGCCCAGTGCTTTTTAATCTTTATATGCTCCCTCTTGGCAGAGTCATCAGGAGACACGGAGTTAACTTTCACAGTTATGCTGATGATACACAGTTGTACATCTCTGTGTCTCCTGATGACTCTCGGTCAATGGATGCACTTTTTAACTGTATTTTAGACATTGAATCCTGGACGGCAGAGAACTTTCTCCAGCTCAACCAGGACAAAACTGGTTTTTGTCATTGGTCCTGAGGCCCAGAGAGAGAAGCTTTTACTGAAATTACAATCTCTGTCTTTTAATCCATCTGAACAAGTGAAGAACCTGGGTGTGATTTTTGACTCTGAGCTGACTTTTATCCCACACATTAAAAACATCACAAAAATAGGTTTTTATCATCTAAAGAACATCGCCAGAGTCCGCCCCATTCTCTCTCGGGCCAATACGGAGACGCTGATGCTTTTATCACCAGTAGGATAGATTACTGCAATGCCCTGCTTTCTGCTCTTCCCAAAAAGAGCATCTCAGGCTTACAACTCCTACAAAATTCGGCAGCACGTGTCCTGATGAAGACCAGGAGGCGGGAGCACATGACACCGGTTTTAGAATCATTGCATTGGCTCCCCGTATGTTTCAGGATCCATTTTAAGGTTCTTCTAATGGTTTTTAAGTGTCTTAACGGTCTTGGGCCTTCTTACCTCTCAGAACTGCTTTTACCATATGAACCCTCACGGCCTCTGCGCTCCTCTGGCAGGCGTCTCCTGGTCATCCCTAAAGTCAGGACACAAACTCACGGCGAGGCGTCCTTCCAGTGTTATGGCCCTCGCCTCTGGAACGAGCTGCCAGAGGACCTCAGGGCCGCAGAGATCGTTCATGTTTTTAAGTCCAGGCTCAAGAGCCATCTTTTTAGGTTAGCTTTTATCTAAATATTTACTAGTTTTATTTCTCGTTTTACATGATTATATTTTATTGCTTGCTTTGCATGTTCTATATGATTATATTTTAGCAGTTTTATTATTTAAATTATTATTTTACTGTCTATGATTTTATTTATTACTTATTTTCTAACTTTTATCCCTTATATTAGCTCCTTTATTATATTCTTACTCATTTTAATCCAGTGTTTCCTCTGTGGGGGCCCTCTGCCCCGGGAGCGCTGGTCGACTGTAGCTTCCTGGGCGCTCTATAGGTGGGGGTCTATGCTCCCCCTCCAATGAGCGCCCTGACTTAGTGTGGAAGACCTGATGCTGCCGGGGCAGACGGCTCCTCTGATGGCGTTTCCTTGCGTTACCATACTTGGCTCATCTGGACTCAGCCTAATATAATTTTTACGTGTGTGTGTGTGTGAAAGAGCCTGTGTGTGTCTGTGCGTGTGCGTGCGTGTGCGTGCATATGTCTGTTATTGTTTTTAACCTGTTGTGGGAATCTGGGTCATTTTGTAAAGCACTTTGAATTGCACTTTGTTTGAAAAGCGCTTTATAAATAAATTTGATTGATTGATTAATGAACTGACCTGAATTGGAATGTTTATTATGTGAAGTGCCTTGAGATGACTCTTGTCGTGATTTGGCGCTTTATAAATAAACTTGAATTGAATTGAATTGAATTGAATTATTATCAGAAGAGGGAGAATGATTAAATGGTTATCAACAGTGTTCAAGATGATACATCTTCGCCTCCCCTCCCCCTGCCACAACTGGAGTGGAGTGCGGTGCCTTGGTCTGCCTGAGTGTTCGCGACTCCCGGGTCAGGGGGTTTAAGATTTTTGGAGTCTGCCTGATTGATCCCGGTGGCTGCCTGGTGGGATCTGAGTTCCTAAGCTCTGCTGAGTCCCCGGCAGGGGTGGTCGCCCCTGGGTCCCGGGTTGCTGGGTCCCGGGCTCGGCCGGCTAGGGGGTGGGAGGCTGCGGGCAGGCCTGTGGGCTTGCCACTGACATCTCCCGGGACCCTGCCGGCTGCTGGTTTTGGCCCTCCGAGGCGATCCTCTGCACCTCTCGAGGGGGCTGGGGGCTTTTCTGGTCGCAGTCTCCCTGGGGTCCCTGCGTTCTGGGGCAGCGCCTGGATCTCTGGGACTTGGAGCTCCTTCCATCTCCTATGCATCTTTGGGGGGCAGATCTGTGGCCCCTCACACTCTCTATTGGACGCTCCTATAGAGAAACCCAAGCCCCCACAATGTGGCTCCAAAATTGAATCATACCCGGAAGTACCAAAAATTGCAGTTCCCCCCTCATCCACTAGGGGCTGGTGTCAGAAGCGAGCAAATCCTCATTGACTCCCATGTTAAAAATACCAATTTCACAGCAGAAATAAACATGTTTACAGCCTGGTACCAGAACATGTTTTAGGTTTAAATGATCTAGTTTACACTCATGACAACTCTGAGGGGGGTGAATGTTTTTCTCACTCTTCTGTTTAAGTGTATTAAAAGCCTAAAATTCTGTATAATTAATGAGCATCAGACCCACGTGACCACAGAGCTAGCTCCGGGGAAAGGCCTCAGTAGAGCCTCGGTCTGGCCTGGAAACTGCTCTGGGATTTTGAGTCTCTGTGTGTGTGTATTCTTGTTTGGATATTATTTGTGCAATTGTTGGACAAAATGACTTGCTGTGGCATTAATTGCACTAATAGAGCGTCCAAGGAGTCTCCACTTCATTTTTTTTGGTAAGTAAAATTATATTTATGTGTTTTAGGTCACTGCCGAGCTGAGCTTAGATTTTAACATGTACTGTTTAACCATGAAATGTAAATGTAATAGGGTAAAACCCAGTGCATTTAACATAATGCTGCACTTTAGAAAATGGGTTGAAATATAACATGTTGGTGGAGCTGGGTTCCCACTATCGGTAGGGACTCCCTCCCTTCAGCGGCAGCTCTGCGCATCTCAGATCGCAGCGGCGCTTGTCTGCTGCGCGGCTGCTGGCTTGTGGAGGTCTCGGAGACCTCTGTGTTCCACCCGGTTTTACCCAGCGGTCAGCCCGATGTATCTCTGACTCAGGAGCTCTGGTGTTGTGCACAGTTAACTCCGGTAGTAGCTAGGTTGCTACCTCCGTTAGCTTAGCTCCCACCTCCGCGTTAGCTTTGGGTTAGCCAGGGTTAGCTTCAGGTTAGCTTGTAGCTAGTTCGACCGGGTGTCGTCAGTTGATCCCAGCCTTACAGCCCCACCCTCAGCTCCACCTCTCTTCCCTTTTATGGAATGGTCTGGGCTTGACGGAACCTGTGACACGGTCAAAATGGCGGTGGTGGCCACCTCCCATTTGGAGCTTTTGGTCTGCAGCTTGTATCTGTCCACAGATTTACATCTTCAGCAGTTTTAGCCATCTAGTTTCCCCACAGTCTATTCTGTTTGTGATCACAGATGTCAACAGGTTCTTCACAGACCTGCACTGGATAACAGAACAAGAATGAAGCAAAGCTGAAACTTTATTGAAAATGAGCCGATGATGGTATCTTCAGATGTGGTTTGAAGAGGCTTCAGATTTAGTCTTTCATCTGGAAATAATCTGTCCAAGTTTTAACCCTCCAGACGGAAAAAAGCCAACAGTTATCCTCAGATGGTATCAAGATGGCAGTGTCCAACCAAATCACATCATACGGCTCACATCTCAGAGGCATCCAGCTACTGAATCCTTATCACAGTTTGAGTCATAAACAGATCCTGGTTTTCCAGAGAGCTTCAAATGTCATCCTGCTTTATTGTTGTGGAGGAGAGATAGAGATCAGACTGGCACACCTCTTTAAGAAGACAGGAAGTCATCCTACCCTGATGAAACTCCTCACCTTACAAAAAACATGACCAATACACCGCATCTAAGAAACCAAACCATGACCCACCATGACTCACCATGACTCGCCATGACTCGCCATGACGCGCCTTGACACACCATAACTTGAAATGATCACCATGACTTGCCTTGATCCACCATGACTCGCTATGATCATCATAACCTGCCTTGACTTACCATGACTCACCATGACTTGAAATGATCACCATGACTCGTCTTGATCCACCATGACTCACCATGATTACCATTACTCGCCTTGACCCACCATGACTCACCATGATCACCATGATCACCATAACCCACTTTGACCCACCATGACTCACCATGATCACCATGACTCACCATGATCACCATGATCACCATAACCCACTTTGACCCACCATGACTCACCACGATCACCATGATCACCATGGTCACCTTGGGTCTTTTGTGCATGTAGAAAAAGTTTCAGATATTTGAGTGCAGCTAATAAAAAATGGGAGCAAAAACAAAAGTGTTTCTTCAGTGTATTATGTTGAGACTTGACTACGCTGTCTGCTCTCGTAGGTTTTAGCACAACCTTCCTTAACCTTCTGCAGACAGTGCAAAATGCAGCAGCCAGACTTCTCACTGGAACAAATAAACAATGCCACATCACTCCTGTCCTGGCTGGTTTACACTGGCTCCCTGTAACTTACCGTGTACAGTTTAATGTTCTTATTTTTGCAAATAAAGCTGTCAACAATAACGCTCCCCTCTACCTGTCTGAACTACTCACACAATATGTTCCCACCCGTTCACTGTGTTCTGCAGACCATTACCCTTTTGTGCATTGACAAAATGAAATACTAATCCCTTGGAGAGCAGGCCTTTGCTTTTGCTGCTCCTAAACGTTTGAATGCACTCCCACTCTCAGTGTGTCTGGCTCCATCACTTGCACATTTTAATTCAGCCTTGTCACACTTCTTTAGAATGGCTTTTGGCCGGTAGATTTTTCAGCAGTGAACTTTGTCCCTGTAATTGATTCCTTTAATTTTTACAATTTCATCCTCCTTTTGCTCCTATTCTATTGTTTAGAACTTGTTATTGTAACAAAATAGAAGTTTTTAGCTATTTGTGTTGCTTTACTGATTTTATGTTTTATGAGCCAGTTTTTAATTCTTTGATTGGGGGGTCTTGTTTTAACATTCGTTTTTTTGCTGTCTGTTGGCTTTTACATTCCCCTCTTTTGTGTTCAAGCAATTTTGTCAGCGCTCTACAAAAAAAGTGGCATTGTATAGTATGTTATGTATGGTATGGTATGGTATGGTATTGTGTGATATTGTGTTGTGTGGTATGGTATGGTATGGTATGTTATGGTATTGTGTGATATTGTGTTGTGTGGTATGGTATGGTATGGTATGGTATGGTGTGGTATGGTATGGTATGGTGTGGTGTGGTGTGGTGTGGTATTGTGTGATATTGTGTTGTGTGGTATGGTATGGTATGGTATGGTATGGTGTGGTATGGTATGGTATGGTGTGGTGTGGTGTGGTGTGGTATTGTGTGATATTGTGTTGTGTGGTATGGTATGGTATGGTATGGTATGGTATGGTATGGTGTGGTATGGTATGGTATGGTGTGGTGTGGTGTGGTGTGGTGTGGTATTGTGTGATATTGTGTGGTGTGGTATGGTATGGTATATACCCAACATGGCTTACCATGACCCAATATGACAAACCTGACTCAACATTGGGAGCTACATTGGGGCTCACCACTGCCAGCATATGAATGTGTGTGCATTAGTGAAGTGCTGTTGTGTTGTAAAGTGTCTTGAGGGGTTCTAGGACTCAAGAATGAGCAATATAATTACAAGACATCTACCATGAACCCCTAGATCAGTGCTTCTCAAGTGGTGGGGCATCAGGGTGTGTGTGGGTGCGGGGTGTGTGAGACGCAGGACAATCCATTATGTTTAGTGAATGCAAAATGGGTCTGCAGTCACTAGGTGGTGGCAATGCTCAGAAAATTCAACAGGTTGCCTCTTTATATAAAGTTATATTAATTTTCTTTTTTGGAGGGGGTTGAGAGTCACTGCCATAGACCAACATCACCCATCATTACCAACCATGACCAAGAGGATACCAATGGCCCACTCTGATTCACTATGGTCACAAGGGCTACCATGGTCTAATTACCTTTCTGGGGTTGGTATCACTTCAATCCTGCAGAGCTTTAGTTCATGCTGGTATTTTTAAATGTGTCCTTGATCTCTTTGTCAATAAGTTTCCTTTTTGGCTTTGAAGTTGAGTTTTCTCAACAGCAGTGTGTTTATAGGGGTCTCCTTCCATCCTCCCCCATCCTTCCATTATCAAAAGTCCTTCTATCTCCAGCTTGGTATCAAGAAACCTTTGAACCTAGTTTATTTGTTATCTCATCAAGGGGACTGCAAACATTTTCAGTTATTTTTGTTAATATAGCAGTCAGTAAAACTTTATTACTTAATATTCTGACAATTTGAATTTCAAAAAATTAAATGGGCCCTCTCCACCTGCAGATCCTCCACCAGGGGGCAGCAGACATGTACAGGACTGAATATAGCAGGTTACTGACGAAGGTACTAATCATGATGCTGCATCTGGACACTGGTTATGGTTTACTGAGAACTATTCATTGGAAATGTTTGTCATTAGTCTTTGTATCAGAAAATTAAAAACTGATTGAGTTTTTCATTTTTCTTTAAATATGTTACCTTCTCAGTGGCCTACTGGTAGAGTGTCTGCCCTGGGACAGGGATATCAGAGTTCAAATCCCGGTCAGATCATGGTAAATAGTCTTTATTTGATACAGCGCGTTCTAGAGTCCTGGAACCCCCTAAATGCACTTTACAACAGCATCAGTCATTAACCCATTTACACACATTCACGCCCTGGTGATGAGCTATATTATAGTCACAGCTGTCCAAGGGTAGGGGTTAAACCACCAACTAGTCCAGAGCGCAGCCACAGCTTTAGTTCACCGTGCCCCACGGGGATGAATTTCATCGGCAAGGCCCCAGGTGTAGGTGAGATAAGTCCGGCGTTCCTTAAGGCTCTGGATGTTGTAGGGCTGTGTTGGTTGACGCGGCTCTGCAATATTGCGTGGACATCGGGGATAGTTCCACTGGATTGTCAGTCTGGGGTGGTGGTCCCCCTATTTTAAAAGGGGTACCACATGGTCCAACTACAGGGGTATCACACGCCTGAGCCTTCCTGGTAAGGTCTATTCCGGGGTTCTGAAGAGGAGGGTCCATCGGATTGTCAAACCTTGGATTCAAGAGCAATGTGGCTTTCGTCCTGGCTGTGGAACACTGGACCAGCTCTACACCCTTAAGGGATCCTGAAGGGTGCGTTGGAGTTTGCCCAACCAATCTACATGTGTTTTGTGGATTTGGAGATGGTGTTCAACCACGTCCCCCGGGGGGCCCTGTCAGGGTTACTATGGGAGTATGGGGTACCAGGCCCTCTGATACAGGCTGTTAGGACCCTGTATGACCGGTGTCAGAGCTTGATCCACATTGACGGCAGTAAGTTGAGCTCATTCCCAGTGAGAGTTGGACTCCGCCAAGGCTGCCCTTTGTCACCGATTCTGTTCATAACCTTTATGGACAGGATTTCTGGGCACAGCCAAGGTGTTGAGGGGATCTGTTTTGGTGGCCTGAGGACCAGGTCTCTGCTTTTTGCTGATGATGTGGTCCTGTAGGCTTCATTAGGACGTGATCTTCAGCTTTCGCTGGAGCGGTTCGCAGCCTCTCCTCTTGTCTGAGCTGATGGGAGCTGATGATGCTGTATGAGTGGAACGCAGTGATGCGTCTTTAGTGCATTTAGAGAGTATGGGTGTTTCTCACTGTCAAGGAACCTTGCCTTGATGCCTTGGTCCTGCCTTAGTTGCCCAGGAGACACTTCATTAGGAACCACCAAGGTGTGTTCTAATGTTCCTATGCTAGCGAAGCTGTTCTCCGTTTGTTAGCCTTTTAGCTAGCTAACCAAGGATACACAGGAAGTGCCTTGTTGCCTGGCCTTGGTCAAAAATGTCCCAGAACACAGCGCAGTATTTTCAAAAGGATACTGGATCAGGAGCCAGCAGCTACTTCGGCGGCAAATTTCAAGTTTAAATGTAAGTGAACAAATTGTAACTATTGGGTTGATACCTAAAATGTTTTAGATCCAAAGCAGTTAGCTATGGTTGGTTAGTTGCTGCAGCTTCAGTGCCTAACAAAGAGCAAGTCACACCCAAATAAACTTTTTTTGCTGATAAACTAAATAAACGAGTGTCTAATCGTGCTGCAGACACGTGTCGTCAATAATTTGGCACTTCAGTGCATCTTAGTTCAAATTTAAATATTCTGCCTAAAACTGGCAGTGTTGTGCCGTTGTCAGGTAAAAACTCTGCACTGTATTCTAATTTAAATCTGCCACCGCTATTGGCTAAGAGGTATGGTATGATGTAAACTGGTACATTATGATGTCACAATGCTGTCGTGAGCCTGTGTGTGTGTGTATTTGTTAGCGGCTCCGCCCTCTCGGTCTGCCAGGCAACAGCATTTGTTGCATTTTTCAAACATGAAGTGGGAGTGGAGTTAAACTTTGGTAGGGGGTGACTTGCTCTTTAATGTAACCAACATATACATGATTAAAATGGCTCTTTAGACACTTTTATTTATAATTATATAGTATTTTTATATTGAAATGTATAAAAGATTACCTCACGTATCGTGTGATGTGACTGCCGCAGAAGCTGTAAGTGGGTTCCACTGAACCATTTTCTTTGACCTAGGAAGGACAGTGTCCTTGGAAGGAACCTTGAGAAACGCCGAATGCGTCTGCTGGGGAGCAGAGAGCAGAGGTGGCAGCAGTGAAGCGTATCGATAATAAGACATCCTCCTCCTCTTTTAACACAGGCAGCAGCAGCTCAAGAGGTAAAACGAGTTGTCCAGTAATTGGAAGGTTGCAGGTTCGATCCCAGCTCCAGACAGAGAAATCTGCTGTCGTGTCCTTGGGCAAGACACTTAACCCTCTTCACCTGCTGGTGGTGGTCGGAGGGACCGGTGGTGCCTGTGCTGCTCGCCTCTGTCAGTGCGCCCCAGGGTTAGGGATTGTTGTGGCTACACTGTAGCTCATCCCCACCAGTGTGTGAGTGTGTGTGTGAATGGATGAATGATGCACTGTAGTGTAAAGCGCTTCGGAGTCCTCTGACTCTGAAAGGCGCTATACAAGTGCGGGTCATTCATCACTTATACTGCTATAGAAATAAACGTTACAGAATGTATTTTCGTCATGCTTCACATGATCTGAACAGCGAAACTAGAGAGGAGCAGCTGGAACCTGAACGTCTCACGGGGAAAAACACCAGAAGATCTGAAGAGCAAAAGTGTCTTTGTGACATCATAAAGGTCTCCTCCCATAGAACACTCAGCAGGTCCTGGTCCAGGTCACAGGTCTCTGTAAGAACCAGGCCCTTAGCTCCTCCTCCTTTCTGTCAGCACCCTCCACCCCCACCCTCATCCTTGACTCCCAACCATGTAGCATCAAATTGAAAACATCCATTAGAGCAGAGCCACATCACAGATGGGGGGACTCATGTCATCACACTGAATGATTTATTTAGCACAAAAGAAGAAGAGACTGAGGGATGAAATGATTTGCGTGTGAAAGCAGTGATGAAGATCAGCAACAGAGGATGAAAACGGAGGGAGATGAAAGGATAAGAAGACAGGATCAGATAGAATTCCAGAGCTCTGGGTTACGGGCTCACCTGGTTTACAGGTGAGACATTGGCTACCAGGCTACAGCTAACATGTCTTCTGACGTATCCCACATCACAGAGTATCTGCCTCTAGGTTGATCCTGGTCCTGATTGACCCAAACACAGATGGATCATCTGCCTAGAGCTTCTCAATCTGAGGTTCTGGGACCAAAACGTTGAGTTCACACCAACAGAGCAGTGTTTGTTTTACAGATTAGACCCCTGAATGTCAGCAGAGCGCCTCTGGTGAGCCACGTCTGGCTGTCATGCTGGCTGATAACATCTGTCAGCACATCTGGGAGCCAGACCGGGGTCACACAGCCAGTGAAGCATGGACACATCTCGCTAAACTTATTTGTGTGAATGTGTTGAACAATGTTTTTTATCCTGCTGCTGCAGAGACCGCTGCTTACACACCAACACCTACGAGCTCTTAGATGTTGTCCTTCTCAAGAGGCCCACCTGCTGCTGTGACTCTTCTGAACATCTGGACTGTTGCAGACCTCCGCAGGTTCTTCTGGGTCTTGCCTGCACATCACATGACCAGCAACATGCAGACAACTTTATAAGATCAAATTAGCTGTGGACCAGTTTCCTTCATCTGTTCTCCTCGCCATTAAAACCTGTTCAGGCCACTGATCACCTGAGGTGTTTTTACATGTGATCACTTGTGGCCTGACTGAAGCTCATCTAGGTCAAAGGTCAAACATAAAAGTAGTTTATTGGTTGAACACGCTCAGTGACTCCCACGGCTCCTCAGTAGTCCATGTGTGCTCGACCTGGATGACCCTCAGCTCTCTATGGATGGTTTTGCCATTGGCTGCTGTTGTCATGGTAACAGAGCACTGAGTCAGTAATCGTCATAGCGATACGTGTTAGGGTAGGCGTAGTGGTAGTCGTAGCTGTCTGCTCGCTCTGTTTTGGTCTGCAACGGTTCAGGAGGAAACGACAGAGACTTGATGACTCCACCTGACTCCTCCATCACCTTCACTTCGGTGGAGTACGTAGAGGAGTGGGCATCATCCAGGAGGGAGGAGCAGGTAGGGAGGCCCGGGGGCTTCGGAGCAGCACAAGGCTGATAGGATGGGAGGCCAGTCAGAGGTTTCGGACATGGCTGGTAGGGAGGCAGGGCTGCAGGAGGCTTAGGACAGGGCTGGTAGGAGACCTGGAGAGGACAAGGAGACCAAAAAACCCTCATATTTACTGTTGCTGCAGATGACCAGGTTCCTCTTTCAGGTACACAAAATTCAGTGTACAGTCCAAACAAAAGCCTGTTTACTATTAACACGGAGGTCTGGCTACAAATCGATCAGCTGCTGCCCAACCCTAACCTCTCTGCAGTCTGAGGAGGGTCGGAGCATGGTCCAACATCCTCATTCTAGATTCTAGTCATGACGCTGCAGGACATCCTGTTGAGCTAACCGTATGAGTAAATGGATTAATACCTTGGTTGTTGTGGTGATGATGGTCTGCAGAGCTGCAGGAGATCCTGGGGGGTTGCTTGGGTAGCGGCAGGGGTACTCAGTGCTGTAATAATGGTGGTTGTCTCCATAAGGGGTGGGGGTCTTCAGCAGGTCCTTCCAGACTGGAGGGGGCTTCATCTGAGGGTCAAAGGAGGGTGAGGAAGAGGATGAAGAAAGAGGAGCAGATGAAGAAGATGGGGTGGAGGAGGAACCCAGGACTGGTGCCACCCTGCAAACAGAACAGGAGTCAGCGTTGGTTCGTGTGGAGAGAAGTTTGTTTCATCAGATTCTTTCATGGCTGAAGTGAGCTGCTACGGTTCATCAGGTGGTAAAACATCTCTGCTTCTCTGATTTAAACATCTATGTCAGAACATGGTCTCAAGCTAGGACCTGGTCTGGGCTGGTTCAGGTAGCACACAACAAGCAGAGCCCAGTGAAGAGGTCCTGGAATGAGACCTGTCCCCGTTACATCGGATCAGAATCTAGTTCTGAAGCAACTGGTGGGCTGGGCAGATCTGGAGTGTATGTCTGAGTTTCTCTAGTTTCTGGATCTGCTTTGGTCTAGTTTGTACTGCCAGGAACCGCTCTGAACTGACCTGGGGTCACAGAGGTCAGGGGTCACAGGGTATGACGGGGAGGTTAAGTATCCTTGGAACTCGTAGCCTGGTCGGCTCATGTACAGTCTGGTATTGGCTGGTTTCTGGAGGGTGGGTGGGGTCTCTCCCAGTGCATTGTGGGGGTTGTAGTAGGGCTCTGGGCTTTGGAAAGCTGGGTAATGCTGTGAGAAGTTTGGCTCAATAAACGAAATCCTGTCTGTTGGTTCCACACAGAGGAGGGCGGGGCCTAAAGCCTGAAACAGGAAACAAAAATGAATCATCAAACCGTAACCCCCCCCCCCCCCCCCCAACAAACAATAAACAAAGTAAATACGATGCCTCTGGGGTGGAGCCCCAGATGACCTAGCTAGTTAGTATGGTCTCTCCTGGAGGTTTGTGGTACGCTTGTGTATTTATTTATGTGCAGCTAAGTTTTATTGCTATTAATTTCATTTTTGCTAACATCATACGTGTTTCCGATATTCAGCAGAAGGTGAAGAGGAGAGGATTATACTGGAGACTGTTATTCCACGCCAGCTGCGACCTCCCTGCAGCTTATTTTAGGCTGTAAATGTGTTTGTTGACTTTCCTGTGAAGCTGCTGAGTTGCAGACAGGAACTAAAGGATTGTTGTGGGCTTGTGGTCCTTTCCCAGCTGTTCATTTGAATGTTTAAAGTGGACTAGGAAAGGGTTAGGATTAGGCCCCTGCAGCATTCTGGCTGGCCAATCTCAGCTCTCTAGAGGGGTTTCAAACTGATAGAGCGCTGTGATTGGTCCACAGTACCGGCCCTGATACGTTTTGTCTGGTGGGAGGTATGGTGCGACAGGGCAGAACAAACGTTTCAAACGGCTTTTAAATCAAGTTTGGACGATTAGGACTTGGGCTTTACTGGAATCTGCTGATAGATGTATTTGGGTCCAATATTTAGAAAAAAGTATGATGTATTTAGCCCCCTCCACATCTTACCCTCATCTTTGTTTAAAAGTGCTTTTCAGTCCATCGGTCCCAGCGTGCTCTCTATAATTAATGCTTCTCTGGTCTCTGGTCAGGTCCCTGCTTACTTTAAGAACGCTGTAATCCACCCGCTTCTTAAAAAACCGAGTCTTGACCCCTCTCTCCATAGCAGCTTCAGACCCATCTCTAAACTTCCGTTCATCTCCAAGATCTTGGAAAAGGTTGTGGCTAAACAACTCACAGCTGCTCTTGATGAACATAACATCTATGATAGCTTCCAGTCAGGTTTTCGTAGAGCTCATTCTACTGAAACAGCTCTTCTTAGGGTCTCTAATGACCTTCTGTCAGGAATCTTGGCGTGACCTTTGACCCAGCTCTCACCCTGGATTCTCATGTCAGTTCTCTTGTTGGCTCTTCCTTCTTCCATCTCAGGAACGTTGCTAAGCTGAGTCCCATTCTGTCCCGCTCTGAACTTGAGACAGTTCTCCACACCTTCATCTCCTCACGCTTAGACTACTGTAACTCTCTTTTCACGGGTCTGAGCAGAACCTCCCTGAACCGTCTACAGGTGGTTCAGAACGCCTGTGCTCGGCTTCTGACCAAGTCCTCCAAACACACCCACATCACCCCGCTTCTCCTCCAGCTTCACTGGCTGCCAGTCAACTTCAGGGTTCATTTCAAGATCCTGGTTCTGGTCTATAGGGCCTTACATGGACAAGCACCATCTTACATTGGTGATCTTCTTAGTCCCTACACCCCCAGCAGGTCCCTGAGGCTAAAGGTCAAAGGTGACAGATCATCTGCTGCTGTGGCCCCCAGACTCTGGACCTCTCTCCCCCTGAGCCTGAGATCAGTGGACTCAGTGGTCTCCTTTAAACTCACCTGTTCAGGCTTTGGTGGGACCTTCATCACCTCCCTCTCCTTGTTCTGATCTTATTCTGCCTTTCCTGGGATCCACTGATTTCCCTCTTTCCTGTTTATTTTCTCTCTCCCTTTTCTTTACACTTTTTTTCTGGGGTTAGGGTTGACTGAGCACGGAAAACGCACAGATTACCCAGATGTGAACCCTAACCCTAGCAGGGCCGACTCCTAACCCAAGCCAAGTTTCAGAACTGATGAAAAGTGACATGGCAAGGTCCTCCTGAACTCAAATGTGCCCCAACTCTAGTAATGTCTAAATCAAAATAGAAAACTTTCATGTATTCATCTGACATTGAATGAATGATTGTTATGCTGCACCTTCTGCATGGTAACTGCTCGCCCTTTAAATCTGATTCTTACATCCAATTTAATTTGATCTGTTTATTCCAATGCTGTATGGTTTTGCTCCTGGAAAGCGTGTTGAAGTGTGTCTGCAAATGAAATGTACAAATAAAGCTGCCTGCCTCCTTGAATGAGCAGAACAACACCTTACAGGATCTTTTGGAGTTTGCTCATCACCGTATGGAGCTGAAGATACCATCACACACCTGTTTCATCCTGACCTACCAGGCAGCTTTGTGGGGTTCTCTGGATTTCTACAGAACATTCAGCACAATCTAGCCTGATCTTTCTTTGGCAGAACCTCCAGAAGACGCAGATGAATGCCTCTACCAGCTAGAACTAGATACAGCTGTCTGAAGGAACGTTGGCTCTGAATTACTGCAACATCTGGGTTGTCTCGGGTTAAGCCTGAGTCATGCTTCTGCGTCTGCGTCAGTGCGGAGATGCCAGTATCCGTACTTGCAGCCTGCTGGAGAGCCCCGCAAGGACGGACGGAGTCGAGCTCTCTCTTCTAAACATCCGTCCGTCGAGACGGACAACGCAAGCTTGTGATTGGTCAGGGCGCCGCTGTCGTGTACACCGCCGCCATTGCGCCCTCAAAAACATAAAGAGAGCCGAGGATAACTAGCGGCAGACACGGAGCAGCTTGAAGAATACCTCGCGAAAAAACTCTAAAATATGAACGTTTAGTTCTCCCGTGACTGGAGGAGTGAAAAGATGCACAGCTAGCGTTTTATTTGTGGACGGAAACGACAGGAAACGTGGGTTTAGAGGTGGGGAGCGCATGAAGAGGTGGAGGAGAAATATGTCCGTGTTAAAAGTCTCTTATATACACAAAAACACAATATAAACACACCATCTTGGGCCGATACACGACAGGATACCACAGAACAGCGCTACGCCCTCTGCTGTCCTGGCGGGGAATTGCTTTGCAACGCTCTCCAGGAGACAGAGAAGAATGAGAGCAAAACGCTTCTGTCAACCCGCGCGTGTCTGTCCCTTACGGAGCTGACAGAGAAGCATGACTCGGGCTTTAATCAGAAGCAGCAAACATTAAGATGGCGTCACTGACCTGAGTTTCAATGAGGCGTCTTTTGGGCGTGTATGGAGGTGAGCTGACTCGTCTCTTTATGGAACTTCTTCTGGCTTCAGTTTCAGATTTGGATTCTGGTCTTTGATGATCATGGACCCCTTTAGCCTGCAGAACCAGAAGAAAAACAGAACAAACACCCTAAAAACAAGAAGCAGGACAACAAACTTTTGTTTCTTTACTTCACAAGTGAAATGTTTCCGTTGCTGTTCAGACTCAGCACCAGGTTCTGGATCCAGGATCTGGACCGGCTGAAACCACCAGGGGTAATATGAATCTCACCACCCTGTCACAATCCATGCTAGTCATCTTTTATTATTATTGTTATTATTGTTGTTGTTGTTGTTGTTTTGTTGTTAGTGTTCAATTCAGTCCATTTTATTTCTGTAGCTCCACATCAGGACCAGAGTCATCTCAAAGACCTTCACACAGTCCAGTACAGGTCAGGCGCCTCATTTATCAAGCTTGCTTACGCACTAAACGGGGTCGGAAAACTGCGTAAGCAACTTTCCACGCAAACGTTGGGATTCATGAAAGAAAACGTAGCGGAGTATGTGCGCAGCTTTAAGCTGACTAAGGACCTGGCTTACACACCTGATGGACATGGAGAGCACCTGCAGTGCTGCTGCTGAGAAGGTACAGTTATGAAATCCTGCAGCATTATCACTTGTACACACACACACACACACACACACACACACACACACACACACACACACACACACACACACACACACACACACACACACACACACAGAGAATACAGAATACAGAACATCATCAGGGGGACAGATTGAGACAGAACATCATGCGTGTGTGACAATGTGTGTCCTGTCACTGTGACCCGATTGATCATGTGACCTGGCTACTTGTACAGGGCAGTCTCTGTTTGGGTGACTGGTTAGCGCGCGTGACTTTCACCCGGGAGTCTGGGGATCGAATCCCGATCAGATCATTTCTTTATACCCACCACAGATCTCTCTGAAGAAGTCAGC
>NC_091747.1:65113165-65115665 GCF_043380555.1 Nothobranchius furzeri
TGTCCCGCTACCGCTCAGCAGATACACCGGATCAGCACAAAGACTCCGACAACATCTCACTTTGTCTGAGGGTGCTGAACAAGTGTGTGGAGAATGTTCCTAGGTCCATCTCTCATCTTCTGGAGGACGTTCCACCTGCAACATACCCCAGTCTGGATGTAGGCTGTTAGCTACGGAGGATGGATCAGCTGGGTGCCGAGGTTAGGGCACTGAAGCACGTAGCCAACGCTCAGGCTGTCTGTGAGGGGGTTCGGTCCGATGGGCTGGCTGGGTCTACTACTCTGAACGTGCACGGACCAGGATCTGGTCCTCACTTACCACGGGGAATTCTTCTGAGGAGCATCGAGGAGCTCATAGCTGAGTCTACGCTGTCTGATCATGATGGGCTGGGTTTGGCTTCCACACTGATACTACTGCTCTAAGGATGCAATGGAGTAAAGTAGTGAGGAAGGGCGGCCTCGTGGGGAGCCGAAGGATGGTGCAGGGGCGGGATGGAACGAGTCTGTGAGCGGACAAAACTCTGTATGCACCAAGAAGCTGGGAGCAGCAGCTATTACTGGGACTGGAGCCGTGAGTGAGCCGTTAAAGCGGTAAAGAAGGGTTAGTGAGTGAGTTTGCCTCTAAAGTAGCTCCTGAGGTCGATGCAGAGCACTTTCTTTGTATCTGACAGAGAAACTAGAGACGTCACCTGCCACCAAGTCGTGAATCTAAGCGGTAGGTTTGGTTCCTTTAAGGCTTGTGGTGTGGCTTCCCGTGTCTGATCATACTCCTGTGGCTTTTACCAGAGGTGTGACCAAGTCACTGCTTTGCAAGTCACGAGTAATTCACAAGTCTTTCCACTCAAGTCTCAAGTCATGTCCCAGTCAAAGACAACCAAGTCCAAGTTGAGTCCAAAGTCAATGATGTGGAAGTCCAAGTCAAGCCCAAGTCCTTAACTTTCAATTTTCAAGTCATAATCAAGTCATCTGTCCAACTTCAGTTTAATGACGATAATAAATAATTTCCAGAAGTAAAGCTTCATTTGCTGAAACAGCAGAAAGTGCAACTGCAACAACAAACATCAACCTCAGAACAAAGAACCACTTATGATTTTTGTACATGTCGTGTCACTTTGTGCTAAAATATCAAATATGCTCAAGTCATCATCAAGTCAACAGATGCAAGTCGATTAAGTCGCAAGTCATTGGCGTTCAAGTCCAAGTCAAGTGGTAATTTTTTATAGATTTTGTCAAGTCAAGTCAGTAGTCATTAAAATAATGACTCGAATCCAAGTCATGTGACTCGAGTCCACACCTCTGGCTTTTACTGTAAGGGTGGAACAAGTGCGTGCAACAATTATGGATAATGATGCTAATGATGAAGCAACAAGAACAGCATGTTGTGATGCTGATCTAGGTCCATTAGCTGCTCGTGTAAAGAGCACTGTTACCAATCTAGGTGTGAAAATGGATTCTGGCCTCAAGTGTGACACACATATTAACTATGTTGTGTGGTCATGCTTTTTTCATCTACGCTGTTTGGCTAGAATTAAGCCTGTACTATCGGCAGCTCATCTGGAGTCTGTCATTCATGTCTTGGTCTTCTCTAGAGTGGACTACTGTAATGTGATATATGCTGGCCTAAGTCAGTGTGCGGTAGCGCGGCTACAGTTAGTCAGAAACTCTGCCGCTAGGTTCCTGACAGGCAGGGAGCACATTACTCCGGTACTGCTAACTCTGCACTGGCTCCCTGTGCACTTCAGGGTGAAATTCAAAGTGTTAACAGAAACTTGGAGCATGGGCGTGACCTTATTTTAATGTATGAGAATAAAGTGATGGCTCTATTTGAAAGCGGTAGACCATTTGATGTTAGGCTTAAGCGTACCCAGAATCAGAGGATCAAGCCAAGGTGGACAGAACATAGATCTGCTCATCAGGAAGGGGCACGTTTAGCTTTCAGGAACTGGGCCTGGACTGGGAAACCTATGCGGGGTCAGAGTTTGAACAGAAGAATAGCACAAATGCTAGATATAAGTATGCAATTTGATTCATTTCTAAGAAGGAGCCGGCTGTGAGGGCAGACTCCATGGCCAGGAAAATGTCTAGCAATAATGTTAGATTTGTGGAAGGATGTAAGAGCTCTTACCGATTGTAAATCTTCTCTACCGTGTACTATTGAAGGGGTTTCAGGAGCTGATAACATTATGGAGTCAGCATTATAATACTTTGTTTAAATAACCATATGAATGAGGATGACTCAGACAATATGGATGACACCGTCACCTTCGCAGGGTGTGAGGTGCATGCAGCAAATGATCTGGACATAAAGCCTCGGGTCTAGATCACATTACTGCAGAACATTTGAAACATGCTCATCCACCATTAGCTCCTCTTTTAGCTTTGCGTTTTACTGGTTTTATGATACAAGGCATAGTGCCAGACTCTGCTACGTACTCTGCTGGTTCCTGTTATTTAGGACAACGAGGGAAAAGTAAGCAGCCTGGACCGTCACAGGCCACGTG
>NC_091747.1:65128165-65140665 GCF_043380555.1 Nothobranchius furzeri
TATTCAGCAGTTTGGGGGGGCGGTGGCGATGGCTTTCTGTTCCAGGTCTTCCATGAAAACTGGCACAGGGTGGCTGATAACGGGTTACCCATGGCGAAGACTTCCAGTTGTTTGTATATTGTGTTGTCGTATGTGAAGTAAGTGGAGTTAGCTACCAGTGCTATCAGTTGTGCTATGTCATCTGCTGTGAGGTTTGTCCTTTTGTGTAAAGTCTTGTCCTGTCTGATTCTGTTAACTACTATGTCTATGGTTTTTTGGGTTGGTGTTTTTGTGAACAGGGATGTGACGTCATGTGAGATGAGTATGTCGTTGTCTTCTATTGTAATCTCCTTTAGTTCTTTTGCCAGTTCTATGCTGTTTTTGCAGTGTTGGTCTGTATTTCCTAATAACGGGCTGATGATTCTGCTGATATCTTTTGCCATGTTGTATGTTGGTGTACCTATGCTGTCTACTATTGGTCTAAGTGGTGTTTTGTTTATGTATTTTTGGCGTTCCATACATTCTTGGTGTTATGTTCGCCGTGGGAATCCAGTGTTTGTACATTTTTTCTGTTATTTTGCCTTTTTCTTGCAGTGGCTTCAGTCATTTTTTCATGTTTTCTGTTGGATCTTTTTTAAGTATTTCGTATGTATTTTTGTCCTCTAGCATCTGGTTCATCTGTTGTTTATATGTTTCTGTGTCCATAACTACTGTGGTTCTTCCTTTATCTGCCGGTAGAATAATTATCTGTTCGTTTTTGGATAAAGCTGTCATGGCTGATTGTTTTTAATATCCCAACTATGTTATTTCTGAGTTCTGCTTTCTTTCCCTCATCTGTGATCTGTTGACATGCTAGTTCTGTTGCTACGATGAATTCATCATATGGTATTTCTTTTGGTGTGACTGCAAAGTTTAAACCTGTTTTTAATACTTTCTTCTGCTTCTGTTAGTTCGTATTGTGAAATGTTACATACCCGTGAGTTTGGTGTGGAGTTATCTTGTATTTCTTTTCTCTTTTTCTTGTTTATGAGTTTGTTTAACTTCTCTACTTTTGTGAACTCTTTTTCCTGTTTTTCCATCATGTGTCCTTTAATTAGTTCCTCCGTTTTTTCATTGTTTGTAATTCCTTTGAAGGTCCAGGTGTCCTCTTTCCAGCTCGTTTCCCACTTGCTTCTGATTGGTTGTGACGTTTCTTATCCTTTCCTTGAGCAGTGCTCTCTGTGTTCTTTCCACTATGTTCTGTGCTGTCTTGGTCCGGATCGGTGTTTTCAGCTGTAGGCTTGTTGGCGTGATGTTCTCGTCCCGGCATCGTAGATTGAAACGAAGGTGGTGCACGTTTTTGCTGTAAACGTTCCAAACGGCGGGAGTCCTTTGTTCCTTTTTGTTCGTATTTTTCTTTAAACATCTTTGGGGTGTTCTTGCTGTGTTTAATTTCTAATTCCATTTTCAGTTATTTTTTATAACACAAAAGTTTTTTTTACCTTTCCAACAGTTTTGTTTGCCAACTACCAAACTTCCTCAGAGCTGACGCTGATGGTGGCGTCACTTGGTGGGAGGGTGCTAGTTTAGAAGATGCTCTCTGAAGAGCTGGGTCTTCAGGAGTTTCTCATCAAAGACGCCCTGTTCTGGTAGTGCTTGGTAGGTCATTCCACAGATGTGGAACGACACATGAGAAGAGTCTGGATTGTCCTGAGCGTGGTGTAGGCGCTGCTAGCCCATGGTCCTTAGATGACCGGAGCTGCCGGGCTGCGATGTAAGCCTTTCCTAGAGGATACAGGTAGATGGGAGCCGTACCATCCAGGACTTTGTATGCTGGTGACTGAATGTGATCTGTGCAGCTAGCGGTAGCCAATGGAGCTCAGTGAACAGAGAAGTGACATTTAGGCTGATTGAAGACCAGACACACCGCTGCATTCTGGAACATCTGAAGAGGTGTCACAGTCCAGGCTGGAAGACCAGTTAGAAGGGCGTTAGAGTAGTCGGGGCGGGAGATGACTGTAGATTGCACCAGGAGCTGGATGGCATATTGTGATAGGTATGGTCTGATCTCTGGAACGAGCGACAGAGGCAAGGTGATATTTGAAGGTCAGGTGGTCGTCAATCACAACACCCAAGTTTCGAACTGCCTTTGAAGGAGTCAGAGATGGAGAGTCATTTTGGATTGATATTGTGCCGTATGGATAGTTTCACTGGGACGACAAGTAATTCACTTTTGGAGCGGTTGAGTTGGAGATGCAACTGATGAATCAAGCAGGATAAGTACCGAGGATTTGGCAGTCGCTCTAGCTTCTTTTAAAGATTCTTCCATATCCACGAGAAACTGTGGGGATTGGGCCAGAGATGAAAACAGACTGTCTGCTGCTCTTCAGAATGTCAAAGATGGTTAAAATGCTGTTGTGTGATGACAGAGTCCCGGTGACGGGCAGTGGAGGTAGACGTCTGGGGTGGGGGTTAGGGTTAAGCAGTTTGAAAGACTGAGGTCAGGTGGGGGGTGGGATCAACCACTGGGGCTCTCCTACGGCCACGTACCCACGTACCTAACCCTAACCCTCTGACCAAGATGAAAATGGGTCAGGAGTAGAGCTGGAAGTCGGTTTCGTGGTGCAGAGGGATCCCAAGCAACGGTGTCTTGGAGCAGAGAGTTCTGCTGGATGTTTCTTTTTCTAACTGACCGACAATGGTCAGTAGAGGGATACGAGATCTAAAACTATCCAGCAGCGTTTCCTTCATTTGCAGTTCAGCAGAGAGTAGTCATTTATCCTCTTAATGGTTCTGAATCCTTTATTTGCTTTAGAAAGCATAAACCCATCATTGGGGGCAGAAGAAGACGGAGGACAGACATTCAAGATAGCTTCAAGGTTGTAGAGCTTACACTTTAGCTGAGCTGCCTGTTGGATCTGAAAGATTTGTAGTTCAAGTGAAGGTCCAAGGAGTCAAAGAATCCAGAAGTCATAAGAATAAAGGTCCAACAAAATCCAAAGAATCCAGAAGTCATAAGAATAAAGGTCCAACAAAATCCAAAGAATCCAGAAGTCAGTGACAGGAAAAATCAGGTTTTTAGAGGAATTAAAGCACAAAGTATGGAGCTGAAGCAAACATGTCAGATCTTATTTGGTCCCAGTCTGTGGTCTCTAAGCATACCATACCATACCATACCATACCATACCATACCATACCATACCATACCAAGTTTATTTGTATAGCACATTTAAACACGGCATGAGCCGACCAAAGTGCTGAAAAAAAACACAATAAAAACAATCAAAAATAAAAACTAAAACCATTAAAATCGAGTAATCCAACCCTAAAAGGAAAGGTAGAAAGGGAATAAGTTAGACAGAATTAAAAGCCAGAGAATAAAAGTGAGTTTTTAAACGAGACTTAAAAAGGGAAAGAGAGGAAGAGAGTCTGATCAGGAGGGGCGAGTGGTTCCAGAGCTTTTGTGCACAAACTGAAAAGGCGCGCTCCCCGCGGGACTTACAGCGAGAGCTAGGGACATGTAGGAGGTGCTGGTCGGCTGATCGGAGGGATCTCGTAGGGGCATAAGGGTGAATGAGCTCAGACAAGTAGCCAGGTGCTAAGTTATTGAGGGATTTAAACACAAAAACCAGGATCTTAAACTCTATCCGGAGACGGATGGGGAGCCAATGGAGATTTCCTAAAACCGGTGTGATGTGTTCTCGCTGCCTGGTGCCAGTCAAGAAACGAGCTGCTGCGTTCTGCACTAACTAGCTGAAGGCGAGCGAGAGTGGAGGAGGAGATACCGTATAGCACTGAGTTAGAGTAGTCGAGACGGGAGGTAATGAAGGCATGAACAACTGAATGGAGATGACGCCTTTTTAAAATGGGCTTAACTTTAGAGAGACGCCTCAGGTGGTAGTAAATGGTCTTAACTACCTGGTTGACATGAATGTCCATTTTTAGTTTAGCATCCATCACAACCCCTAAGTGTGTGACACGGGTTTTCAACCCACTTGTGATAAAAAGGGTCAGTTGGGGACTTTGAGAAGTACCAGGGCTGAAAATGATGGCCTCTGTCTTAGCGTCGTTCAGCAAAACAAAGTGTTCTGACAGCCAGCTCTTCACATCATTGCAGCATTCAAAAAGGGGCTGTAAGGAGTCCTTAGGCTTCACAGAGGCATATAATTGGCAATCGTCTGCATATAAATGGTAATCAATGTGGTGTTTTTTAAAAATGTCACCCAGGGGCAAAATATATAAATTAAATAAAAGGGGTCCAAGAATAGAGCCCTGAGGAACACCACAAGTCAAAGCTGCAGAGGGGGAGGCAGCACTACCCATCATAACATTAAAGCTGCGGTCACAGAAGTAGGACCTAAACCAGTCTAAGGCAGCCCCCTGGATGCTGACCAGCTGGTTCAGCCGAGTCAGCAGAATAGCAGAGCTCATCTACAGCACCGTTGTTGTGCTGTTTTGTTGACTTTACAATGGGTTTGGAGAATTTTAGCCTTTGTTTGTACACCGGGATCAGATGGACGGTCACGTGGTCAGAAAGTCCGGGTGCAGTTCGCGGACCTGACAGGCTTCCGTTACTCTAACAGTGATTCAGTGTTTTATCCTCCCTGGTTGAACATTTGATATACTGTTTATATTTGGGAAGCTCCTGCCTCAGAGTCGCTTGTGTTAGGTACATCAGCTATTTATGTTTTAGATATATCTCTCACTTTTTAAATCTAGGCTTAAAACACATCTTTTTAAAGTTGCTGTGAGAACTTCTCCAGGTTTTTTCTGGAGAAACTTTTAACTGCAAGAGCCTCTCTGGTATATGACCTACTATATACCCCTCTGGCTCCACCTCAACAGTCAGCCATATTAGACTCATTTACTGCAGTGACTGTGTCCCAGGGCTGTGCAGAGACCTTTGAAGGGGCGGGTGCTCAAATTTAAAAAGGGGCACACAGAATAATATGTTCAAACACCATGACACGACCACAGTATACCCGGCTGAGTAACAAATCATATTTATTAGAAATTCAAAATGGAAGTGAATCATTATATACACCATAAGGACAATGTAAAGCAAAAGTAACTTGTTTGGTAAATGGTCTGTGTTTGTATAATGCCTTCTTAGGGTTCTACAACCCCCCAAGGCACCTTACAACACAATCAGTAATTCACACACACACATTAACACACTGATGGTGATGAGCTATGATGTAGCCACAGCTGCCCTGGGGCGCACTGACAGAGGCGAGGCTGCCGAGCACTGGCGCCACCGGTCCCTCCGACCACCACCAGCAGGCAACATGGGTTAAGTGTCTTGCCCAAGGACACAACGACAGAGACAGACTGAGCGGGGCTCGAACCTGCAACCTTCCGATTACGGGGCGAGCTCTTAACTCCTGTGCCACCGTCGCCCTAAAACATTTTCTGGCATCAAAACATTGCAGTTGTAACTGTTGTGTATATTATTGTTTCTACACTTGTTGCTGTGATGCAGCTTACCTGTACTCTGGTGAGGGACCCACTGCCTTTAGCTGCCTCATGTAGCTCCTTCTGTCGCTGCTTCCGCCTCCTCTCCTTACGAAGCATGTCTGTACAATGACATATCATAATTAATTTACAAATATTTTTTCATGCATATAAAACTCATGCACACACATACTGGGACATTTCATTCCTTTTCCAGAAAACTAACTGTATATAATTTGCTTCATGATGCTGATCCAGAATATTTCCATACTATTTTAATCATAGTGCTTTAGTAATTATAATAAAGAATAAAACAATATGTTTATGCTTTCATTCAGTTTTACTATCTACTTTGTGCAAAACAGAGAACTGTACAGATAAAATAATTTTGCTGTGAAAACAGTAGTTTTTTTATGTACATCTTTAAAACATATTTTTAATACAATGCATTCAGAAAGAGAGCAAATATAAACTCCAACATTTTGAGAATATGCATAGTGTTAGTGAACTATAAACCCACCAGAAGGGCTGAGAAACCTCAAAATCTAAAATGTTCCCTACAACGCTGGACCGAATTTACAGACAAGGACTGAATATTTAGTAACACAAAACATGTGATGGATGTTACCTTTAGTATTTTCCTTATTTCCTTTCACAAAAGGTAGCTAAATTTAAAATTTGTTCAAGTTTTATCAGTCTGTGAACCAGGAAGTGATTTTGTAAACAGGAAGCAGGGCTGTGTGAGACCCCAGTCACGTGACACGCAGCAGCGATAGGAATGCAACTTTGCGGTACCTAGTTAACAACAATGACATTTTATTGGCAAATTCCCAATATTTAAGATTGAAAAAATATTTTTGTACAAGTACTTATGTACAGAATGTTTCTGGTTAATCCTAAAGCTACTGAGGTTCAGAATCGGTGCCCAGCCACAGACACACACCCAGCTAGTAATATATCACACACACCTAGTGCCACAAAACAACTTAATAATGTACAGAATAATCTAATAACTGTGTATAGTAGTGTGCATCCTACTTACCGGTGTTAGTCCGTTTCTCCCAATCAATATGTATGTCCTAAAGGCTCTGCACCGCTCCCTCGGCCATGAAGGAAACGTGGGCGCTGACCGGCTGTGCACTCTGGCGTCAGGAAGGGAAGGTGGTCACGTGACTCACGCCAGCTATATAACATTATTAAACAGAAATTTTATTAATTATTATTTTTGTTATTGTTGAGGGGGCACAAACAGAAAATTCTTTAAAAAAAATAAAAAAATAAATATATAAAAAAATCATTCAACCTCAAAAAGGGCACTTTGGGCACATGGGACAAAAGGGACAGGGTCTCAAGCACCCTCCGCACCCCCCTCTGCACGTGCCTGCTGTGTCCGATGTGTTGAAGCTGGTCTCCAGAAAGAAGCCATCAGGTTCCTCGTGTGACGTCTTGCCTGCCTGGTTCTTTAAAGCAGTTTCTCCTGTGTTGGCTCCTCCGGTAGTGTTCATCATAAACAGCAGCTTTGGACCCAGGAGTTATTTCCAATTACAGGCCAATATCGCACCTTCCCTTTGTAATGAAATGGTTATTACATTTTAATTAACGAGCCATAAGGCGTGGGCTTCCATAGGAAATAAAGAATCCACCTTACGGATCGAGGGTTATTTAAACCAGAAGATTGGATCTTTTTATTGCAGAGATTAGATGACCGTTACGTATTCACCCAGAGACAACAGAAGAGAGAGAGTCAAGTTTAAAAGTTAAGAATTTTATTACTAACAAATGAAACTAGGCTGACTTTAAAACTAAATGTATGGTGTAACTAAAAATGGATGAGGCGGTGGATGGATGACGTGTGATGTTAAATCAGAACCAGCAAATCCGAAGAAGTGATTGGTTCTGACGGGAACTGAGGGTGTTGTTTTGCATTAAGCTTCAGAAACACGAGACCCCATTTGCCGGTCTACCTTTGCCTTCGGTGGAAGTCCTCAGTAGATCAGGAATATCGAGGTCCAGTGAACCCTCTCTGGAAACCGAGCCGGTAGAAGAAGCCGCGGTTCCGATCAGACCCGTCTTGAGTTACTTCCGGCACACGACGCTTTTATTGGCGTCTGGTAAGACCCAAGCCTGGGTTGGTGGAGCTTTTATTCTGAAAGGCTGTTGTTGCCGCTGGTTGTTATAGCGACTGGGTTTTTCAGCTCGTCGTGGTTCTTTCGGTTAAAGAGTTAAAGGTCAGGATTGGCCACTCCGTCACTTGCTCTGGAGCGCTTTGAGCTGGCGTTAGAGCTGGCGTGGTGTAGTTTTATACCTCGGATGTTTTGGTTTGTTGTCGAATGAAAATGACCAAACACCATCAGAGCCACGCCTCCGTCAGATCTGTAAGATTCTGATTGGATCAGTGAAAGGAATGTGTTGTGTGTTTTTAACACTACGTGAAATGGGTCCTGTTGGAACATTTAAAGTCACAGTACTTATTATTTCTATAGGATCACAATAAAGTAATTAATATTTAGATTTCACAGGTCAATCACATCTTATTTATTGACTAACACTTTGATGGATTAGCTTTATTAAAATAGAGTTCTTTGATTAATTAAAAGAAAAGAGTTCATTCTTCGTTCTTCTGTTGAGCTGAAAATAAGCAGGTTAGAAGGAATGCATGAGACCTTGAGACCATATCTCATGCAGACTAGTCCTGAGCAAAGAAGGGAAAAAACACGGTCTTCGTTTCGCTACACCTTCTGTTCAAAAATCCTTGAAGATAGTTTATGATCAGCTCTCTTTGTTTTTCAAGACTCAAGACATCGTTATTAGTCCCTGAAGGGCAATTTGAGAAGCATTGTGAAGCAGCAGACACTAAAATCTCTAAGTTCTAGAAACTCAATCAATTTACATATTCATAAAACCTATATCCACACACACACACACACACACACACACACACACACACACACACACACACACACACACACACACACACACACACACACACACACACACACTCCCCCATCTGCCCTAAGACTTAAGAAGAAGCTCAGCTCTAAGAACAAAGGGACTTGTCTGTGTTTTACAGCACGGGCATCGGAGTCGGCGTTTGGAGGGCAGCCACTCAAAAACAGCATGAAGAGGATGTGAGGGGTCTTTGATGATTGTGCCAAACGCTGGTCACACTGAGATGTTATGTTCCTCGGTGGTAGTCCAATGATCCGAGAGCACACCTTGATGGTGCTCTGTAGACGGTTTCTATGCTGCAGGCTGATGACACACACTATGAAGGAGTGATAGAACGTCAGTAAAATGTTCTTCCTGACTCCGAATGAATTCACCTTCCTCAGGAGGTAGAGTCGTTGCTGCGCTTTCTGAGGATATCCTCAGTGTTGGAAGCGAATTTCAGGAGGTGATCAAAGGTGCTCCCTAGATATTTATACTCATCCAGCAGCTCCACTGGTTTTCCAGGGATGATGGTGGAGGCAGCAGTAACCAGTGCACGGTTTGTTTGAGAAGGACACCACCATCCCCTTGGTTTTGCTCACATTCAGCTCCAGGCATGCAGTGTCACACCAAACTCCTGCAGGACCTGCCCGTGGTACACCGTAGCGCCTGACAGAAGAGACAGCAGCACAGTGTCATCAGCGTATTTTACCAGATAACTGTTGGGCTGGGTGGATTTGGCCACCTACGAGATCCTAGAACCACACCAGTCTGTGTGTGCGTGTGTGTGTGTGTGTGTGTGTGTGTGTGTGTGTGTGTGTGTGTGTGTGTGTGTGTGTGCGTGCGTGCTGACGTTGGCGAACACTGCTGGTTGTGGGGATCAGCACTAAGCTGGTTTAAATGTTCCTCCTAGGAACTTTGCTGCTGCCGGTTCAGCAGAGTTCTGGTCGTAATCAAGGCTTTGGCGGTTCTGGTCGAGAACAAGGATGACCTGCAGGTGCTCATCAGCGCTGGACTCACAGCTAAAGTAACTCATCAGATTCATCAATTATATTATTGATTAGTTGCTTCCTCATTATAATGTCCATTCTTCTTTTAGATGATGCGTTGGTTTGAAACTCTTTGCAATTTTTTGACCTCTGACCTTCAGAGAGGTTCTGCCACCCTCTTCACTCTGGTCGAGGAGTTCTTCGACTACTTCCTGGTGAGTTTCATGTTGGGCCCAACCCCCACACTCCTGTGTGAAGTGCACTCGGTGGAAGCACACGCGAGGCCTCTAGTGTGTAGTACACACGTGTGTACTACACACTAGAGGCCTCTAGTGTGTAGTACACACGTGTGTACTACACACGCGAGGCCTCTAGTGTGTAGTACACACGTGTGTAGATAAACCAGGAGGCGGGCTGCTGTTTCTGCTAATTTGCTGCTTCAACTATTTAAAACAAAATTATGTTTAATCTGAATTTTATCAAAGGAGTGAGCATGTTGTGTCCAAAAATGAATGAAAATGATGTTTAGAACCAGACCAGTGAGGTCCAGTATCGGTAGAACCTGACATCTGGATCTGTTTGTTTGGCAGCTGCTGGGCCGAGCCTCTATTCCAGGTTGGTTTGGTCCTTCAGTGGTTCACACCTTCATCTTTCTATCAACGTTCTAACAGCACTTTTTGTTAGGGTATCAGCTGTCTGTGGTTCTGGTCCAGTTAGCCCACTTCACTCTGCAAACAGAGTTTCTCTTCCCTTTACGACTGGAGGTAACCATGGTGACGGACTTGTTTTCCATCCTGTTTTATTCAGTTCTACTACCTGGGATCCGTCTTGGGCAGAGCTTAATCTGTGAACCAGAGGTTACAGGAACCCCCACTGTGGTCTAAGACCAGAGTTCACAGATACCAGAACGTGCGCACACGGGGATGGGCGGGGCTATTGATGGATGACTCACTGCACCCACAATGTCAGAGTTAACCCAAAGCTTGGGTAGTTTTTGCCTCTCTTCTGTCCCCCGCTTCACACAGACACCCCCTCTAGCCCTAACATCCCTCACAGAACCCCCTGCTGCCAACATTAAAGGTGTGAAACACTTGTGTAGTCAACACATCTGCAGTGAGTTCTAGTATAAAATGGCCTTGTAAAATCTCAGATGTGCCTGAATCAGGAAGCAAGAGTTAGCTGGAGGAGAGCTTCAGACGACAGGAGTCTTACTTCCTGATATGTGGACATCACTCCTCTGATTGGCTAACAGCAAAACGACTCTTCCACTGACTCAGTCTGCGCTCCAACGTTGATGTTTTATCTCCACCAATAACACAAGCCTGGAGGAGTTCTGCTGTGTGGTGGGGTTGCTAAAGCTAACAGTTAGCTTCTACTAGCAGAGACGTTCTCTGCTGTTTCCTGGACTAAACCAACAACACCTTTCCCCGTCGTGAGTCCAGACGCGTGAGTCCATGAATGTTAGTGACAGGGTGACATAGATCTGTCAGGCTTTTCTAATCCTAGAGTTTTTCCGTCTGTTTTCTATCAAAAGCTTCTGCAGGAGATAGGTGTAGGAGACTATCTTCATGTTCAGCCTGCATGTTAAACTCAGAGTGATCCATTAGAATCAGAAATAACCATTAAAACATGTTTTTCGGTCCTCGAGGGCTTCAGATCATTTTTAGTACTGCTAGGGATGATTATTTTAAATATAGATAGATATTTGATGATTAATTATGCACTGCAGTGTATAGACAGGTGCTTAAATTTGGACCTTTATTCAATCAAAACAGACCAGCTAAATCAAGACGAGCACCTGAACCCCAGGGCCACGGCACCACAGCACAAAGCTGACTATAGTTTTTAACTGTAAAAAGCAACACCATGAGTGAAACTGGTTAAGGTTAAAATGATGTCATTTCAGTGCTGGGGGCGGAGCTTATTATGGCAATATAGATGGGGGAATTATCAATAAGGAACTTCTTGTTCAAAATTAGAGGGGATTAAATTCCCAGTTTAATAATAGTGGTGGAGCCATGCCCTTGTCTTAATACCATTAATTAATTCCTATGAATAGAAACTGACAGCAAGAGTTAACGGATCCTAGCAAGCAGTTACGGGAAATGCCCTTTCAAAATAAGACCGTTCTGAGATCTGTTCCGGCAGGATCTGGCTCAAATTAAGCCCTGGTCTGGGGTGTCTGTAACATACTCTGCCAGCCAATACCTGGTGTCTCTTTGTCTCTACTGGTCTCTACTGGTCTCTACTGGTCTCCACTGGTCTCTACTGGTCTCTGCTAGTCCCTGCCAGGTCTCTACTGGTCTCTACTGGTCTCTGATAGACCCTGCCAGGTCTCTACTGGTCTCTACTGGTCTCTACTGGTCTCTGCTAGACCCTGCCAGGTCTCTACTGGTCTTTGTTGGTCTTTACTGGTCTTTACTGGTCTCTGCTAGACTCAGCCAGGTCTTGCCGAGACATGGTGTCTGTTGGTGTCTGTTTGTCTCTGTTGGTCACTCCTGTCAGTGCGCCCCAGGGCAGCTGTGGCTACATGGTAGCTCATCACCATCAGTGTGTGAGTGGGTGAATGACACACTGTAGTGTAAAGCACTTTCGAGTCCTCTGACTCTGAAAGGCATTACACTAGTAGGGTCATTTGTCTACTGGACTCCGTTTAGCTCATGTATTGCTGTTCTGCTGCTGATGAAGCTGCTCTACCTTCTGTTGTTTCAGGCCATCAGAACCTTCAACAGCATCCTGGAGTCTCAGGATCAAAACCAAAGGAAACTGATCCAGACTGATGAGAACCTGATCAATATCCTGTACTAAACAGGAACTTTCTAGACTCAACTAAAATTCACGCGTCTTAATAATTTTCTTCTCAAAACTAACTCACCTGTCTATTTTTCTGCCTGCACACCTCCAAACGTACCTGTTTGCTTACCTTTCTGACAGGTCTCGGGTGGCAGCAGCAATTCTGACCGTCGGAGGTGAGTCTAAAGCCCAGTATTTACTTCTCCATCAGCATGGTAGCATTCACCCACATGTGTTGTCGGAGATGTTCGTACGTTCCTGTAGGTGTGTCAGTTTGGTGAAGCAACTCTCCACCAGGGCAGCAGGGGGCGTAGACCTTTTCTGCCAGGTCTGCCTACAACTGCGACGTCTCTGGTCAACAACAGTTTGTACACTTCA